>NC_056744.1:1292639836-1292684836 GCF_019279795.1 Protopterus annectens | reverse complement strand
ATGCACACACACACACACATCTAGCTCCCTCTTATACACACACTCTCACTGTATCTATATTTTACCAGACAAGTAATGTGCCACTCTCCCCATGCAAATGTCAGCATAGAACAGACAGCAACAATGAGTGACCTGTGGTACCAGCACCATCAAAAACAAGCTGGACAGCCAGAGAGAGAAAAGTGACTTTCAAAATATTCAGTTAAGATATGTAGGCATATTGGAGTTTACTTGAGAAAAAAAGTAGAAAAGAAAAATCTTTGCTGTTGTTGCAGTTTTGAAATTATACTTTAATTAGTGAAATTTGTACTTTAAAATATCTGGTTCAGTTCTCCATCTTAATCATGTAAATAACCAGTTGCCAAACATACTACTGCTTAATTTAACTTCTGGAACAGCTGTTTATAAGGAGTTTGCACAATTTCTTCACAAGATGGTACCAAAGACTACCACAGTTGTAATTTGCTTTCTGCTGAGAAGATCAGCAAGAAAATAGCAGTTCCATTAGGTACAGCATGCAACATAAACTTAAAGGAAACTAAACAGCTTAATACCCGTATATTTGTAATTAGCTACAAACTGTCTTACTTCATGTATTATTGATGTATTTATTATGCAGACAAGAGACTCTTGGCACACTGCCTTCTTTTCTTTCATTAACAAGTAGTTTGAATATCCTGAAATGCTGAATTACTAATTTCTGTTGGATCTACCAGAGCAGAAACATTTGTATGTGTAGCAATGACACTGGAGTGCAATATTTATATCTGCAGTGTCCTCACATGCTTAGAGAAACTTGAAATACACTTTGTTTACTAATACTTTTTAAATAGTGTCTGCTCAGCTGTAAAGGGAAATATATTTTCAATTTCAGATAATGCAAAAGCAGAGGCACAAAATGACACAAGTATACACACATACACACACACACACACACACACACACACACACACACACACACACACACACACCTACCTGTCACTTGTCCGTTCATGGTCCACAGTCCAAACATCTTCTGGAATTCAAATTCCATGAGTGCAGAAGATGAAGATGTAAACACTGGGTCTCAGAGATGCAGAAGATGTCTGTGCAACTGGATGCAAAGGGCATTCTTAAAGAACGCCCTTAACAAAAAAAAAAAAAAAAAAACATATATTTTTTTTTAATTAAAAGAAAAGTAATTTCTCAGCCAGTGGATAGTACAAAAAAAACAGTGTAACTTCTTCTTAAAGAAGAATACCCTTAAAAAATATATATTTTTTTTTAATTAAAAGAAAAGTGATCTCCCAGCCAGAGGATAGTCTGGATAAAAAACAGTGTAAGTTCTTGCCATAAGCAAGTGTTTTTTCTGACTTCTCACGGGCTGGTGAGGGACAATCAAAGGGCCGGATGTGGCCTAGGGGCCGTACAATGCTCAGGTCTGTCCTAGACTAATATTTTCTTTCTACTGCAACTTTCCTGCTTTAAAAGTTGCTTTTGCAGATTTATCAGGAACAAACATTGTTATATCATCTGAGAAAGTTTTAACCACTTGCAGTTGTACTGTCAGTTCATCATCTGATAAACTATACAGTTTTAAGTTATCGGCAAAAATAGATGAGAAATCTTTAAGCAAGTTTCTTGGTGCCAAATTGTAACTAAGACCTAATCTATTAAGTAAACAGTTTAATTGGTTATGATCAAGACAAAACAACATAGGTGACAAAGATTCATCCTGGAATATTCCACTTTGAATTTTTATCCCTGGGATAACAATTTGCCCTTTAACATAGTTTAATCCTAAGGTGGTTTGCAGATTGTTTCATGGTTAGTGTAATGCAATTGATCAATGTAGTATGTGTCTTACACATATATAAACACTCCTGTATCCATGAGTGTGGGATGCTGTCAAATGCTTGTTTTTGTAATTTATCCATGCTATACTTAGATTCTTCCCTTTTATTTTTTTTTTAATTCTCCACTATGGCTTTATTTAGCAACAAAGGATCCATTTTTCATATGATTTTCTTTTGTTACCCTTTTGTTCTATTGCCATGACTGAATTTTCTTCTAAATGACTATAAACTCTGTCTGGAACAATTCAGTATATAATTTGTACATCATTGGAGGACAAGTTATTGGCCTTTACTTTTTATGGTGGCTTACAGGTTCACCCTTAAGAAGGAGTATCATTTTTCCTGCTGGTAACCAGGCTGGTGTGCATTCAGGATGTGCATATAAGTACCTCTTACTCAGGGATAAATCTTTGTGTAAAGATCTTAATACTTTTAGCCAGAAGTTAGGTACTGCATCTAGGCTTTGGGTTTTCCAGTTTGGGGCTTTTCTTTATTTTATTTCAATTTCTCTGGCCATTACTTCATCCAATGTTATATCCTGTACATTTGAACTCCTTACTGTTTCTTTTAAATTTCTATGCATTCTGCATCTTTTGTTATGGTCTACATGGTCTGAATAAATATTTCTCCAAGATGTGTCCATTTCTTCTTTTTTGGTGGTGTTTCTATATCTTTTGCCCCCCCCCAGTTCTCTTTACAACTTTTTTGAGTTTCCAATTAATAGTTTATTTTGTACTTTTCTTTTATATTTATCTGCATATCTTCTAAATTTATCTACCTGTGTTGATATATTTAGTGTAATATTTGCAATAGTGCATGACAGATCCTGATTTGTTTTGATATGGTGCATTGCTTTTATCACATCTGTTTTTCTAAGTATTTTTGTTGATCTGTCCCCTCTTCTATATTCTTCTTCTAACAGAGACACTTCTTGTCTAAATTCCTTTATAGTTTTCTCTGTTTGATGCTTCCATTATGGCATTTGATTTATTCCCCTCCTTTTACTTATTGCTCTGTTATTTTTCTGGTAAAGTGCTATATGTTATTAGTTTAGCTGCACAGTAATATAGTCTATTTATTTCTATCAAATGAATTTCTGCTAATAATTTTGATTACAGTGTTCATCTGTATTATCAGACTTCTAACATTCTGAATCTTATTTACTTTCTGTAATCTATTTCTTTTGTCAATTTTAATATGTCTATCCATCTCTATTAAATCAAACAACTCTTCCATTAGATCATTTTCTTCTAAACTAAGGGCAGATTCTTCCAGTGACATATCCTCTTCGGGTACATCCTGCATCACCTGTTGTTCCCTCATATGGGAACTCATTGGCCCATCATGGCACGCATTGCTTGTGTCAGAGTTGCCACTGTTTCCTTCTCCTTCCCTTGCTGTGCAACTCCAGCTGAAGTTTTATAAGGGTTTCCTTCTGAAGTTTCCAGTGTCATCATGTGGCAAGTGATCAAATGCTTCCCATTCCACTTGTTTCTCCTTAATTTGGAGACTTATTGTTCTATCAAGCTGTGACATTACTTGAGTTGGATTTTTTTACACTAAATCCTTCACTTTGCAGGTAATCCACAACTTCAGTTTCTATTTCTTTAGCTACTAATCTTCTTTTCTTTTTTCCCTTTGTTTTCTTATTTTTTTTGTATTATGAAATGTTCCATATCTGTGTGCTTTTGCATATAATCCTCTTAATTTCTTTGGAGCTGCTTTTTTGTATTGATTAGTTTGGTTTTCTCCTTTGCATAAATATTGTACCATATCAGATCTCTTTTTCTTTCCCATGTCCATATTTCTTTGTTGTACCTTTCAAAAACCTCTGGGTTTTATTCTTTATAGTTATGAATGTTCACTATCACTTCTTTTTCCAGGTGGACCAATGTTATTTTGTCTATGTAATGTTTTACATGGATCTGTTGTATTAATGAATGCAGATTTAAATTTGAAGCTTTTGACACTTTTTATCTCTTTCATCTAATTTCTCACTTAATGCTTCTTGTATAACAGTAATCATATCTCAGTGTACCAGTTTTGCTGTTCTGTTAGTTCTTTATAAGCTGCACCCAAAGCCTTACTCAATATAACCTTGATTCCATCATGAATGGATAGAGGCACATTGCTATCATATACATTTTTAATTAGGGTAGATTGTTCTGTGAGCCAGTTTGATTTTCCTCTCTGCAATGCACTGCATTTCTGATTAATCATATTAATACATCTTATCAGTTTGTTATATTGAGCCAAATTCTATATAAAACTACTCTTAAACAAACTTAAACCATGCTCTTCTTCAGCTAATGACAGTCCACGCGAGTACCTAAAACTTGCAACCCATAGCATTGCCTATGCTGCTCAATACTTATAAATAGGTCAATCCAGAAATCCTACATTCCATCTCTCTGGAAAGTCACACATTATCCCTTTACACAAAGGAGGAAATTCAACAGACATTAATAACTTTAGACCTATAGCAATATTATATTCCCTCACCAAGATACTTGAAAAATGTATTCAAAAACAATTGCTAGGCTATCTCCTACAGGAAGAACTCCTATCCCCTGCATAATATGGCTTCTGTCCTTCCCATAGTACCAGTGCTGCATTTCTAACCTATATAGATACTGTCAATAAAGCTAGAGATAACAGGAAATCAGTCTCTTCCTTATTTCTAGACTTGTCTAAAGCCTTTGACAGAGTTTGTCACAGCAAACTTCTACTTCAAATGTCCTCAATAGATCTCTCTCAGCCCACCCTTGTCTGGTTCAGAAGCTACCTGTCCAACAGGTATCAGCCTGTAAAATGGCACTCCACAATCTCTCTTTACCTCCTAGTCACAACACAAGGCTATACCCTTGTCCCCTCCTCTTTATCATTTTCATCAACATTGTCTATACATCCACATGATGGGACACCCTAATACAATACACAGATGTTTACCCTCTCATTTGCACATGGTACACCTTCAAAAAATTACTCAGGAACTTTTAACAACCACTGAAACATAGCTTTGTAACTCATAGCTCATGCTCAACCTCAAAAATACCAAACTACTTTTTCCCCCCAAATCTATCTCAAGAATAAAACAAAATTTAAAGTCCTCTCTCTTGCTAATACAACTATTGAAGTCATTATGTATAACACATTATTATGGGTGATAGTGGATGATAATCTTACATTTGACCTACATATACAAAATTGCATTAAAAAGTTCATAAAAACACTAGGGATGCTTTACGGGGCTAAAAACTTTCTCATTGATGCAACTAAAACTACACTTGTCATTACTTATAAGCTCCCAACACTTCTTTATGGCACTCCTATCCTTACTAACCTCCAGGCATCACAAAAATTTAAACTTGAACAATTCTATAACAAAGTTGCTAAATTTGCAGAGAATACCTCTTTTAGACCCCACCACTGTGTAACACTAAAAAGCCTAAATTGATTAGAACTGTCTCATCGACTAACATATACACAACTTCTTACCACCTATAAAATTATCCAGAATCCATCTGCCTGTCCAGCACTGAAAAACATTCTATACAACTATGTTCCCACTCAGTCATTGCGATCCAGAGACCAAAAACTGCTGTCTATCTATAAACCAATCAAATCTGCTGGCCATTGTCTGTACTCATACAAGGTTGCTAAGGCCTTGAACTCCTTACCTGTATCCATCAGATCAATACCCTCTCTCACATTTTTCAAAACCACTCTGAAAGACTTCCTGGCTAAAATCTGGCACTATTCTTTCTCAAAACCAGGATAAACTATATCCCTAAATGTGAATACGTACTTTTTCAGTCTTTATACTTTCTTACTCCCCCTTCTTCACTTACTTCCTTACTTCTATCAAATTCACTTTCCTGACTTTCTGTCTAAATATACCACAAGCCTGTTTTTTTCATCACTTCCTATTGCAATTCCTAGTTGTATTAGACTAAATTACCTTTAATTTCTCTAAAACTGTCTAAAATTTCACAAAATATTAAATGATTGTCATATAACTTGTATCGATTCTTAACCAATGTTTTTATGTCTACTTTATTATTATTTAAGCTGCAGATATTTTTGTTTTACTTTTGAACATTGTAAATTTATTATTCTTAAAAAGTTTTGTAATAATTTGGAGCTTTTCTCCCTGCACCTCCACTGAAAATGGACTTCTACCCTGTCGGACTTTCACAGTAAGCAAATGTCAATAAATAAATAAATAAACAAACAAACAAATAACTAACTAAATAAATAAATAAAGGATATCATTCCAGGTTCCAAATTTTCAGACTTGGTTGCTGTATGCTTAGCCATGTCTTCCATAACCTCAAGCAGCTAGAAATTTTTACCTTGTTGCACAAGTCGTTTCTCAGTGTCTAGCTCAGTTATTGTGCTTTCAGTTGGATCAACTGAACTATAGCTAGCATTATACAGAATTTTAATATGTAAATCTGTCAACAGAGAATCACGAAGTTCTTACCTCGGCTACTTAATATTAGTACAGTTTTAACAGATGATAGGTACATTGTCACTCTATGCTAGTGCTGCAGTTAAGAAACAATACAAAACTGTACGCTCACATTATTATTTCATTTCAGGCTTTGTTATACTTGTTTTTACCCTATTACAATATTCTCTACATTTTTGAATATTACTGCTCAGATAACTCTCTAACTAATAATGATCTGTTCATAATTCTTTGGTGTGCAAAGAGATTTAACTGCTACATGTACCAAAAAAAAAAAAAAAAACCGCCAAGTGTTGCGCCAGCTTTTAAGAACAGTAAAGTGGTTGGGAACCAATGTCAACAAACAACAGAGAGCAGGAGAGATCTTTATCTAGTTCATTCCTAAACACATTTTATCTGTAATATTGTAGAAAGTAGGAAGAAACTTCATTGAAATGTCACATTTTCATGTTCTGCTGCTGTTTACTGTCGGCACTGTCACTTTTTACTACCTAGCACCAGACATGATGTAAACTCTGCACAGGAGGTTTTAAGCACCCTTCTTAAGCATTCATTAGACTTACCCCCGGATTCTGCAAGCCTTGCATGGCATGCAGGATTAGTGCAGGAGGGCCAGCAGGCAAAATGTCTGCTGTACGATCCAGGAATAACCTGTAGGGGTGTGCATGAGCGCACCTGCACTAGTCCTGCACAGATTCAGCCTCTGTATGAAAATTACCCCATTTGCAGGAGAAACCCATGCAAATGAGGTGAATTTGTGATCCAGGAAGCTAGAAACCAGCTGTGGAGGACTAGTGTAATCTGCAGAAATGTACTCCGCCAGTAACGGAGTACATTTCTGCAAATTCCAAAACGGAGTCATGACAGCTCCGAATAAAGGGTGGATATCAGTTAGAAAGCATGCCAATGGTCAAGATTAAGGCCATTGGCATGGAGAACAGTTGAAAAAAAAATCAACTTTTATTTTTTTTTAGCCGATCTCAGTTTGTTTAACCGTAGGGCAGCAGCGCGCAAACAGGATTGAGGGGAAAATAAGAAAATAAACCTAAAATAAGCATTCTAACTAAAATCACTATTCTGCCATTATAGGCAATGGCAGGTAGAAAACAATATGGCCAGTGAATAGCATACCTCTCAACCTGGAAACATCAAAAATCTGGACAAGGCCCATGAAAAAAAGGTACAAATCTGTATGCTATTTAACATAAAATTTGCATACATAATTATGTAACCCCACCCACTCCAATGGAATTGTGGGATACCAACTTTCAAATACATAGTGAAGAACAGACAACCAAAATATGGCACCAGAGTCCCCCTGCAGCCATTCCAATGTCCCATTATCTGGATATTTCGCTCCATTTACCATAAACACTAATGTGTGCATGCATACTGCTTTACTTTTACAATGATTATTTGGATTTTTTTTTACACTTTACAACACAATGCACAATATATATATATATATATATATATATATATATATATATATATATATATATATATATATATATATTACAACACAATGCATAATATATATATATATATATATATATATATATATATATATATATATATATTACATTTATATATATATATATATATATATATATATATATATATATATATATAATACACACACATATAGATACATATATAAATAGAATGTAAGGCATAGGCATCTTGCACAGCTTCTTGCACTTATTATCAATTTAATTTTTTTGAAGGGGGGGACAAAAGGCCAAAAGCCAGGGACACATTTTAAACATTACTTGTATAATTTTGGACAGTTGCTAGAATAAAATGTTGTGTTACCACCATGCATTTCACTGGCAAGTCTTCAACACAGGACCCTCTGCACTACAGTCAGAATAACATACCACTATGCCAAATCACCAACTTGTTTCACAAAAGACAGGAAGACTGAAACTTAAATGACTATCATTTAGTGAATTCAGTTCTCACTTCTCACCATAGTTCTTAACCTCTTAGCACAAAAAACCTGGACAAAGCCAATAATGGGGGGATACAGAATTCAGATCAATTCTCACTTCTCACCATAGCTCTCAACTCTTAGCACAAAAAAACTGGACAAGTCAATAATGGGGGAATACAGCCTCAAAATAGGGACAATTTTCAAATACTGATCTTATAAACTTAGAAAGTTGCTAGAATAAAAGATTTTGTTACCATTTACTGTCTGAAGAATATGAAGTCTGAAATTCAAATGCCTGTCATTATTTAATGAATTCAACCTTCAGTGATTTGTTACAAACATCCTGAAAACCACAGATGTTATGAGGAACAGATCAAAAACTATGGCAGAAATTCACAAGTGGTGGTGGCTAGGGTCATTAGGCTCTTTTTACCCTATACCCAAGGTACAGGGTTTGAGCCTGAGTACTTCTAGCCACCAGGTGTATATACCTCTCAACTGTACAGATTTTCACAGAATGTCCAGATTTTTGCCTTATATTTTTGGTACATTTTTCATAAAATTGTGGCATTCTGGCAAATTAGTGGCAAATCATTAAAGACTGAAGTTAGAAAACAATGACAGACATTTGAGTTTTAGACTTCATACTCTTCATAAAAATAATGCTAAAGCAAAACCTGTTATTCTATCAACTTTCTAAGTTTGTAAGAGCAATATTTAAAAATTTTCCCTATTTGTACCACTTTTTTCATGGCTTTGCCCAGATGTCTTACTCTAAGAGGTTGAGAGGTATAGGTGTATTATAATGGGGGCATTCTCACATACACACACACACACACACTGAAGCATATAATTACAGTCAATAAAAAGTAAAATGTTATTCTTTGCAGCATATAAGATACAGATATATCAGAATAAGAACACTGCTAAGAATCTGATAGAAACCAGAAATGCTTGCTGAAACACTACTGAACCAGTAGCTGCACAGAAATGATGAATGTTTTTTCTCAGTCAGAAACTATTTGTGTTCAGACTTAAGGATAGAAACACACATTTTCAGCTTTGCAGCATTTGCTTTAACCACTAGGCTGCAGTGCTATATATCAAACCAAAAACCTTCTTCATTAATATTACAGACTTTTCTGAGAAAAAAATATAGAGTAAAGAAAAGGCATCAAAAGCTTGATGCATTACATAAGTAATCATATTGTTATGCATACAAATAAGTCAGTTATGACATTCATTCATCCCTTCTGTGATATTCACTTTATCATATCAAAAGTTGCAGGGGAGCAGGAATGTATTACTCCACTCAGTAGGATACAGGGCAGAGAACTAATTCTGGAGAGACTGCCAGCCAGTCCATTATATTCACACAAGGCTAAAGATAAACACACATACACACACACTTTCAGCTTACCTTTTAACAGCCGAGCAATATCCTCTACATAAAGTCCCAGCTTACCTCCCATTGTCAAAAAAACTGATAACTTGTGAAACTGAAATGGTTAAGGTCATAGATATGTTAATGCTTCCCTTTCAAAACAGTAAGCTGGTCATAGCTTCCCCTTAGTCTGACTATATCTGTAAGCTCATTAATCCTTAGCTGCAGTTTAAACCACATGTGAACTGTGTTAAAATAATCAAACCTTTCATCTTGATTCTTTCCCTGCAGATGGGTATCATACCTTCTAACAGCCGGGCACAAGCAATACCCTCTACATAAAGTCCGTTCATTCCATTCGAGCCTTCTAAGAGATGAGTCCTTCTAAATAAATCCTTGCTAAGCATACATGCAAGCCTTCTAAATACAACAAGCCCTTCTACATAAATCCTTGCTGAGCATAGTCTGTTCAAGCCTTCTAAATAAAATGAGCCTTCCTTTCTGGCTGGTTTGCTCCCGCTTGCAAAGCATTTGAACCAGCCGGAAACCTGGAAATATGTGTGAGCTCAATAAGGACAGGCTGGTAGCCCTGATGAGCTGACGTCATCGTGCACGCCATGACGTCAGCTAAAGTGCGAAAAATAAAATCAAAGTGAAAAAAATTAAAAGAAAAAATCGGAAATGAAGGGGTGCCACATGGGAATCATGGCACCCCATTATTTGGACCCCAAAACTCGGTAAAAAACGAGTAATTCGGAACAGTTGGGAGGTATGGTGAATAGTGATTGCTAAGGGGGGAGGCTCAGTGTGAGACATGTAACTATGCATTAGCAGGCAAGCCTATGCAAATGAGGAGAATGATAGTGAATCACAGATTTCCCTTGCATGCTAGTCAGCTCCCAACAGTGTAAGAGCAGGAATAGCTTGGTGCAAGCCTAGGAGTTAGCTGACATCATAGGGTTGTGTGTCAGGCATATTGTAAGTGGATTGGAGCCCTGTGGCTCAGGTTTGCTCCTAGCTTAGCACAGCTAGGCAAGGGTGTGTGTCTGAGGCTGCCTAGTACTCTTTACATTGCCTAAGCAGGTGTGCATGCCGCAAACCAGGTTTTAAAGAAAAAAAAAAGTAAACCACGAAATAGCAGCTCTGTGCACATTTGAGTGCTGTGCTTGCACGGCGTGCCCCCAGGCTTAAACAGGAAGACAATTGGAAGGGAAAACAGCAGTAGGAAGGTAATCTAGGAGAACTAGCATAGCCGCCAGATAAAGTGCATCAGAATCAGCCAATTACAAAGGCAGCAGACCAGACCAGAACACTACTATAAACTATGCAAACATCTTCCCCTCTGATTTTTCCATACTCTACACTGCCGGTGTATACAAGCGGGGAAGTTTTAACAAACAAAACAACAAAATGACAGGGGCTGCAATAGCTATCATACAACAACTTATGGAAGAGGCTGAGGGTGGTGAGGATGTGAATGCTGTCAACCAACCCACAGTGAGGAGACGGAGAAGAGTGTACAGACCCAGGGTAACCTACCAGGGGCTACATGAGCTGGAGATAGTGGAGTGCTATAGGGTGGACAGGGACCTCCTACAGCAAATTGTTGAGCTGTGCTGGCCATACCTGATACACAGAACTAACAGAGGGGAACCCATCCCAGTGGATACCAAGGTATGTGTAGGCCTAAGAATTCTAGCTACAGGTACCTTCCAAATGCCATCTGGGGATATGATGGGGATCTCACAGACATCAGCATCCAGGGTACTCCACCAATTACTGGATGCCATGTCAGCACATGCCGGTGAGCACGTATATTTCCCCAACAACCGTAAGGCGTTGGCCAGCAATATGCAACTGCTACACCAAAAAGCAGAATACCCAGAGGTAGTGGGTGCTATAGACTGCATGCAAATATGCATCAAAGCACCACCCAATGAGCGGGGTATGGCCTACATCAACCGCAAGGGCTTCCCCTCCAAAAACTGCCAGGTCGTGTGTGATGCCCAGGGCATAATAATGAATGTGTGTGCTGGCTGCCCTGGAAGCTATCATGATTCCCACATCTGCCATCTGACACAGCTGTATCAGAGATTTGCCAATGGGGATATCCCTTACAGTCACCCAGTGGGGGATGCTGGATATGCACTGGAGCCATGGCTGATGACACCCATCAGAAATGCACACACAACTGAATAAGAACTCTATAATGAGGCACACGCACAGACCAGAATTATAATAGAGCATGTGTTTGGGATGCTCAAGTCACGGTTCCGGTGCCTGGACACATCCAGTGGAGCCTTGCAGTACTCACCAGCTACATGTACTCAAATTGTCATCGTATGTGCCATTCTACATAATATGATCCTGCGAAAACAGCTGCGGCAGGAACAGCATGTGGCAGGCCCACACAACCCCCAACCATTGCCAAGGGCTGCACAGGCACAGAGTGACTCAGAGGAGGAACAACCTGAGCCTGCCATAGTAGGAAGAAGGAGGCGTGCCCAGTATGCCCTGGCCTTGGCAAAGAGGCAACGCATAGCACATACACTGACACAGGAGGGACCCAGGGAATAACACCTCTCTCTGACTCTCACATACAGTAAAAGGGATGCCAAACATGACACTGCCTGTGGTCAGCCATGTGTAGAGAGTGTACTATATGCATCCGACATAGGCAGCCCTGCAGCACCACGCTCAATACTGGGACACCCACAAGGTAAGTCACTCAACCTACCAATTGCCGAATGGAGTAGAATGTGTTGTTACCTGTATCTATGGTATAGATGTGAGCATCCAAGGGAATTGCGTGGCTGAATGGTATGCCAGCAGATAGTAGACACCTCTAGTGGCACCATGAGATCTGTAACAAATACTGGTGTCACCATAGTAGCCAGTACTACACAGGGCGACAAAACCCACTGCAGGAAATGTGCTGGGCCACATGTGTGTCCATATGGCTCACACATGCCAGTCAGGGAAGTTCACATACCTAACAACAGTCTCAGCCAGCAGGACAGGTGTAGACAAACACAAACAGAGGCTGTGCTATGGCCTCTGAATGATGCATATGGGTAACCTTCCCCCCAGGCCTACACAGACACACTACAGCAGGTCAGGCAGTGAGATGTTAGTTCTGAAGGGTAGGAAGTCAGAAACTAATATGTAGGTCAATCAAAGCTGTAGTACACTGATTTGCCTCTAGTCAGCATGATAGGTTAGAATACAGAATGAAATGGAGTACCTGACATATCCATACAGTCATAGCAAATGTGTACAACTGTCAGGAGTGCCCCCCATCCTACGTAGAAATGTAAAAACAGTCAGGTGTGCCCCACAATCCTGTGCAGAAATGTAGAAACAGTCAAGTGTGTCCCCCCAATCCTTTGAAGAAATGTATAAATAGTCAGGTGTGCCCCACAATCCTGTGTAGAAATGTAGAATCAGCCAGATCTGTCCCCCCACAATCCTATGTAGAAATGTAGGAACAGTCAGGTATGCCCGTTCCCCCAACCCAACGTAGAAATATAATAACAGTCAGGTGTCCCCCCTCCCACAATCCTGTGTAGGAATGTAGAAACAGTCAGGTGTGCTCCCCCCAACCCTACTTAGAAATGTAGTAACAGTCTGGTGTGCCCCCCAATCTGATGTACACACATCGTAAGAGTCAGGTGTGCCCCCCCACAACCCTATGTAGAAATGTAGTAACATGTATGTGCAGGTGTAATACCATTGGAGCACAGATGCACAGAGGTGGCCAAGGTAGCAGGATAGGTTATAGCATCTGCACAATATGCAGGTATGTGCATGTTAGGTTGGTGTGTGTGTTTTATATTGTGTGAGAGAGGTCAGTATGTATGCATGTTGAGGTAAGACCTGGTGGCCATTGCCCACTACTGCTGATGACAGGGACAAGTCCTTTCAACTGCAGTGCCAAAGACAATACCCACCAGTATAACACATGCTAGCAGTAAGCCATTGTAAATGCATGGTGGTAATATGTGTCACCATCTGAAAGACTGACATGGCATGGCTGTTGGGCTAGATATACATGCAGTACACAGGGGAAAGTACCCCAGACATACAGTATATATTGTGTCACTGTGAAATAGACACACCCTTGGAATTGTACATACAGGTATGCATCACATTATCTGGTCCTGTAGTAGGGGATACCAGTGTTGTCTGCCCAAACACTTGCAGATCACAAAGGAGGTAGGACTGATGTATTGGGAAACAGTTGATGTACCTGCACATGCAAGCATAACTGGAATGCCCAATGCATATCTGTGTGCCAGATGCAAGTAGTTTCCATAGCACACATGCACCCAGCTCACACAAACACCACCCACAGGTACTTCTCTGGTTGTATCGCTGCTGTGAGGAATGGGTAACAATATGACCCCACCTGTATATGGCAATAGTGAAAGAATGCAGCATGCAGTGCAGGTGGCCCATGCAGGTGTGTCACTAGCTGTCGGTAGCATCCTGCCAGCATCCACACCACCTGATTAAAACTGATAGAAGGTATCGGCATGAATACCTAGCACACCTACCCTGTCACCCCAGGGGAATATACTGTATGGTGGTCTGAGACTGTAGGACTGACAGAATGCAACAGCCTGCCACATCTGGCCCACATCAACACCTAATGGCCCACAGGCCACTGCCAAGGGCCTGTGTCTCACATGTACTGCCAATGCATGTTATGTCATGGACATCCAAATAACAACACAACACACTCCATAAGCCATATGCAAGGCCATGTAGACAAACCACAGTAACATATCCACCATGTCCCACTGCATGAACTGTGGACCAATACCCACACACAGCTGTGATGGGCTGATAACCTTAGGGAAAGTATCAGAGAATGTATACATAATTTAAGGAAGAGGATAGAATAACGGGGGGTGGGGGGGTGGGAGCGTGTGCAGCATGGATTGTGCAAGGTCCGACACAAAGCTGTGTTGCCACACTATCACTGGCTGTAAACACATAAATGGGTGCTACATACCTGCCCGTACACCACAATAGGGGTAATGTCCTGACTCATGGCTCCTGCTTCTGGGTAACCTGTGTGAATCTGTACAGCTGTGAGGTATTGCCATAGCAATATAAGGCCATACTGTCATGCTGATGGATGTACAAGTATGGGATCCTCTGCCAACACTGTACGAAGGTGGTGAACCAGATACACAAACCCAGCAGCAAGTGTCTGCAGCTCCCCCTCCAGGATGGCATAACCTACCATGAATATGTAGGCATCTACCCACAATACCACACACAGCTGCAGTCACCCTTATCCCCAAGACATCACTGTGAGCAGGAATGTCCACCTGACAGTACATGAGGACAGAAAACATCACAGTGCATAACAGTGCACATCTGAATATTTCTGCTAACAGCAGTACCATGTAGCTGAAGCAGCACAGACACAATCGCCTACAGTACACACTATCCCCTGCACACTTTGCATCATATTGCCAAATGATCGACGGATACCTTGCAGAAACAGTTTGCTACCTGTAGGTATACAACACAAAGGTCTGCACTGGAGTACAAACTACCTGGAATTGATCCACACATTCAATACAGAAGGGCATACTGGGCATGCTCACACACTTAGAGAAATGAAGGCAAAGTCAGACAACAACATACTGAAATGTCATACTGGGCATGCTCACACACTTAAACAAATGAAGCCCATGTCTGCAAACAACAGTGGACCCGACATATCTGGCAGGTGCAGATGTTAGTGCAGACACTCCTCAGTATGCACCACTCATGCTTTGCACACACACTGGATAGGAATACAGACATATATCAAAGGACAACACACTATAATAAGCCAAAAGTAGATGTACATAGATGTGTGGAAGAGAATGACTGTGACAAGGAGCCATCCATTATGAGGCCTGTCCCACCCAGCACACAGCCAAATGGCTCCAACCACATGAGGTTCAGATGTCACTCACTGTAGACATTAGCCACCTGTATCTGTCAGCATTACAGACTATGTGGTGCAAATGCTAGCTGTGCAACATGACTGTACAAGGAAGTAGTCATCTAGTAGCTGTATACATGGACATGTGGAATATAACCCTGTGTTGTGCCTGCATGTGGTGTTTCAACCTCTAGATGAATGGGTTATGGCCCATACACAAACTGCCCTCCCCATAGCCCTACTATGACAAGTCTGCTGAGGTCACCTACTTTGAAATACACCTTTGGGAAAATTGTAACCCAGTAATCTCTGTGGCGCTTCCTATAACTGCATACTGCTGTAGTGCTAGAAAATAGTTAAGTAGGAGTTCTAATCCCAGACATGGCAACTGTATGTTTGTGTCTATCTCTGTATGTGTAGAGAGCAATGCTTTTTAGGCTAGTCATACTCACTACAATTCAAATGCCCTACATTGACAAGGCTGCTGATGTCATCCACTTTGAAATACACCTTTGGGAAAGTTGTAGCCCAGTAATCTCTGTGGCACATCCTATAACTGCATTCTGCTGTAGTGTAATAAACTAGTTAGGTAGGGGCTCTAATCCCATACATGACAACTGTGTGTTTGTGTGTGTGTCTGTCTGTGTAGAGAGCAATGCTTTTTAGGCTAGTCAAACTCACTACAATTCAAATGCCCTACTTTGGCAAGGCTGCTGATGTCATTCACTGTGAAATACACCTTTGGGGAAAGAGTACTCCAGTTATCCCCATGGTGCATCCTATAGCAGTTTTATGCTGTAGTGTGATATAAAACTCTAGTAAGGGTTATATTCCCACATGGCAGTTGTGTGTGTTTCTATGTATGGCAGTTGTGTATGTTTTGAGTGTGTTTCTATGTCTGTGTAGGGAGCAATGCATTTTAAGCTACTCACACTCACTACAATTCAAATGCCCTACTTTGGCAATTCTGCTGATGTCATTCACTGTGAGATACACCTTTGGGGAATGAGTACTCCAGTAATCTCCATGGCACGTCCTATAACTGCGTAGTGCCGTAGTGTGATAAACTAATTAGGTAGGAGTTCTAATCTCAGACATGACAGGTATGTGTGTGTGTGTGTGTGTGTGTGTGTGTGTGTGTGTGTGTGTGTGTGTGTGTGTGCGTGTGTGTGTGTGTGTCTGTGTTTGTAATTCATATCCTGTGTGGAGGTGAGTGTGAACTGGACTCAATTTGAAGCAGGTTTTGCAAATTTCTTATATGGTGGCCCTAGTATATATCACAATGTCCACCATAAAGCGATGACAGATGTGAAATAGCTGAGAGGCTGAGGTGAAAATCCATACCCCGACATGTGACATCAAGGCTAGGCGAACAAAGTGAGCAACCCTAGTATTACCCAGAGAACACTCTCAACCCATGTCTCATGCACACACACACTTGCCTAGGCAACAACTGCTATGTTGGTAGTACCCTGCATATTGTCCACTCATAGTAACCACAGTGTGATTGCACTGGGCTACAGAGGGCATGGCACCCCATCCATCAGCCCAATAGGCACATACATGCCGACAGTGCACCTTCCCCATGTTCCCCAATGGACACCTGCAACACATGTGGTGCCATCAAATGTGATCCACAAAGGACATACCATGCCTGAAAAACATGGCCTGTATGGACAGATGCCACTGGTACTGGGGAATACCAGTATCATGCTATCAATGTAGGTGCAGCATCAACCTGCCATCCATTAACAGTTCTCGCCACTTGAGGCCAGGACTGGCACATCTGATGATAATCTGTGTACATAACATGGGCCAGATACCCCAGGTACAGTTCCACATGTCTCTGTACATGCATGTGGGAAGTGTATACATCCCAGACACTGGCCATGTCATGGACTAAAGAACACATACATGGCAAGCAATGCACAGCATTGGTCACACGCAATAGTCACCCAGGTGACTGGCTGGTGAATATAATACCCACCTGTGTGGGCAAATCCAGACACTATACCCCTGTGCCACAATGCAGACCATTGTCATGTAGCTTGATGCCAAGGTATACTCATCATCTAGCCTTGTATAGCTGCCTGGTACAGTCGACCACTACACACCCATGAAGCAATGCACCTATGCATGTCAGTACTGGCACCCTCTGTCTGTGTGTGTGTTGTCTGATGCATATGACCACATTCACACTCACTACAACCCCCATTGGCATACTGAAGCATACTGTCTGATGTCAGACACCTCCACATACCCTTTGCCCATATAACCTCAGTATGACCCCTGTGGTGCATATGATACCTGCACAGTAATGTGTTCTGGCCATCTCACTAGTGATGAGTTGAATTCCTGGCCCTGTCAAGTGTGTCAATGTGTGTGCAAACCTGTGAGAGTGTGGCTTTGTTGACACTGGCACCAGTTCATGCTGACAGGCACGTGTACTACACCTACTGTATAGCTACCATATCCCTGTTACAGATGTCACTCACCATCACATATACGTTTTGAGGGCTCCTCAACATGTAACCTATGTGGTGCATCCAATAACTGCATAGACATGTGATAGCACTAAATAAATCAGGAGTTTGATACCCTGTACTGGTAGGTGTGTGACACAAACATGCTTATCTTTTACTTTCCCACCTCTCCCTGACTTTTCTTTGCCTTTGTCTGCCTCTCTAACTCCCTCTCTGGTGGAAGTGGAGAGTTACACCTGCTTTGCTTAGGCAGCAGCATGTGTATTTGAAGTGATGCTCATGATCAGCTGATGGCCTCTGCACGAATTGCAGCCCTCCTCTGGCTGATTGCATGTGGAACAGCTGTGGTAACATTCCCATAGCCAATTGCATGGAAACACACTCCTATGTCTAGGAACATCATGTTGGTGTTGGGCCTTTACATTCACTGTGAGCAGGAACTTGATCTGTTGTTTGGCAAACTGCATCTCAGATGGATTGGAGATTTACCTCTAACAACATACACTGTGGAAACAGGGCAACACAAAGGAGGGGGATGTGCCTGACCTGACTACAGACTGTAAGTGTTGCTATACTGCATTTAGAGTAATTGTTTAACAGGGTGTGTGTGGATATGGCTGTCCTACATGTTTTAATATCTGGCATGTCAGTGCTATGTTTATGAGGAAACCCCCATCTGCAGGGTCATGTGCAGACTGGGTAGTGTGTGTGCCTATTGTTTCATGTGTTACACACAAAGTACCTATCTGTGAACTGCAGAAGGTAGTGTGAGCATTGCAGTCTGTAGATGGTGACAGCTGTGAGAGTTACTGGCTTCATATCCCTCATAGAACATATGTTGCAACAAACCCTGTTACAACAGTAAATGTATGAGTTTATCACAGCAACATGTCAATAGTGGCCCTGTGTATGTGCCTCTAGCCACAACTCTGTCAACTTTTGTATATATGTCATGCATTAAAAGTGCATATGTGCTGTACACCATAATTAGTGACATCATATCTGATAACAAGCCAGTGAGATATCAGACTGTTTCACGTGTTATGTATAATAGGGGTTATATTTTATGACATAACCTGAACATTCTGTGGTTGTGTGTACAGTACTGAGGTCTGTGTACTTATAGGGATTGTCAATAGTGCGTGTATTGTTAATATGTACTTTGGCCTGTGTACAGACTCTGGTAGATGTCATTGTTCTTGGTCCTGTTCTATATGATGTTACATGCTGCTCCACTGTATGTTACTCTATAGGCTTACATTTTTAGGGCCATACACACACATGTCCCATACCATAGACAGTCACTGGACCACACTGTGTGCAGCCCAGTATATGTAGGGTTAGTGTGTGAGTAGCACATATGAGGATGGTGTTGAACAGATAGTCCATATACTGTAATATTACACTAGCTTACCATATATGGTTGTGGCTGTGTTCACATTGGTTGTGGTTATGCACTTTCACACAGGTGTATCATACTTTGTGCAGTGACATGCCTGTAGAACCTGCTATATATGCTGGTACATGTGCATTCCCCCATACGAAATGTAGGCCAGTGTTGAGCCAGTCTGCCTGTAGCCTGCACAGTTCTTTGTTACATGACTAGCAGCTTAGTGAACTTACCCAGTGAGTTGATGTCCAGATACTTGCCAGATGTACTGCTGCCAGGCCACCATAAAAGTCATGTATGTCAGACAGATCAGTGGGATGCTGTACAGATGTATGTCAATATATAGTGGGTAGTACGTGGCCATGACACCTCTGTACCAATGGCTATTATTTGTCAGGACAGACAGGGGTGTGTGAATTCACAACCTATGGGGGCAAATGTATACCAGTAGTTACGTGTTATACCCATCTACATGGCTAACATCCACATTGTCAGGCTTGGTCCACATGACTTGCACTAAGGATTTCTGTGTATACCTCTGGACTGTCCAGAGTGTGTTAGACTGTCTACATATATTGGCCAATATCTCTCATGTCATCCACAGGAGCATTACGTGCTAGCATTGGTACTGTACTATGATGTCCTTAGGATGTCTGTCAATAGCCAATGGCACACATGTTAAAAGCAGATGTGGCCTTCCACACACACCATGTCTGTGAAGACAATCCCTATTACAGTACAAATAGTCTACAAATATACCTGCTATACATACCTGACATCCCCTTGCACTGTGAAGTTGGGAATACAGGGTTCTGAGATAGGGCTACACTCCATGTTCAGGACATATGGTGAAAATATATGTATATATAATTATCCAGATATCTATATAGATATATACACATATACATATCAACATACATAGATGGATATGTATATGTACATAAATATACATATAAACACTCAGATATATACATATACAGAGCAATATATATGTCTGCACATATATAGATAGAGATACATATGCACATATACGTATGAATATCTACCTATCTATTGACTGTAGTAGGTATATCAGAATAGATATGTATGCTCATATAGTTATAGATATCTACATATCTACCAATATAACTAGGTATATCTGTACACATGGGATGTGCATACATATATAGCTCTATATAAATATATATATATATATATATATATATATATATATATATATATATATATATATATATATATATATATATATACATACATATATATGTACATACAAAGAGATGTACACATGGCCATATACATGTAACACTATACAGATGTGTATACAGACATATGTATGAGTATACATGTGTATGTACATGTCGACATATAAAGGCCTATTATATGTATATAACCATATTCCTGTCATGTGTAAACCTCATGGTTGTGTATACCCTCCCAGATGTATCTCACCGTATGTATCTGCTATGTGTACATTATGATAAAACAACATATGTGATGCAACAATCATATTAATAACAAGGACTACACAATTTAGGAAGTAAAGGCAATTGTTCAATACTACACAATATGTGTATTGACAGCTGTATTCATGAAACAATAGCTGTTTCACAGTGGTCATGGCATAGTGGTTAAGTGTTGTGACTGTAATGGACAGGGTCCTGGGTTCAAGACCTGCAAGGACTGTTCATGTTGTTGCTGGGCAGAACAAGGACTGTTGGATACAGAGTGGTTAAGGCAAATTTTAGCAGCTTTAATGGGTTTGCGCTGGTTTGCAAGAAGCTAAGTGGTGCTAAGCTATGGGTAAATGTACGGGCGATTACACAGTGTAGGCATCGCTTCCAAGTGAGCAAATCAGCTCAGCTGTTATATTGCAGCAATGTAGATACTAGCTAAGCATGGCTTAGCCCTGGTAACCAGGTCACACCACCCAGTCTGATAACATAGCAGGGTACTCACATCTGTAATAAGTGTATGTAATGCCATGTACAATACATGCGCCTACATGCTGTCATTACAATAGCAAGGGGTGTGTGTGTCATGTGTGGGACACAGATGTATATGTGTTCTGTGCAGCACTGTTATCTATGTGAATGTGTTACATACAAGGGTATTAGGCCAGGGTACATGCTGTCACACTGGCATGTAGTGTATCATGGCAGTACTACTGTTGACAGTGCTTACCCAGGCAAGAGCAGAGTGTTAACTGTAGTACTGACAGCAGACACACCTTCAGGCTTAGCTGGACACTGAGGTCTCCCTGTTGTATCCCTGGTGTGTGAGCAGTGTCACAGTATATACCCCTTTCCAGGTAATGATCTGACATGTGGAATGTAACTATAGACTACCGTCTATACAGCACATGTCAGTGAGGGCTTCTGACATGTAGTTATGGCATACATATTGTTGTCAAATGTCTATCTGTCACCACACTCATCCTACTGCATAACTACTTGCCAAGCTGATGACTGTCAGTCCCTGTACAGATGTGCAGATGGCAGGTATCTAGCTGGGATATGTACAGGCAACCTAAGCTTGATTGGCACTGACATGTCTGCCCAGCTGTATAAGAACTGGCACATATAGGAGATGTCACCCTGTATGCATCACATGCCATAGGTACCACCACTACACTATCACAGTTAACAGAACATGCCTGGGTACAGGTCTCCATCACAGACACTAACCATGTGTTGTAATGCATGTTGCATACATGTCAACTTGATCACCTCAGTGGCCATGTACAGGAGGCACCTGGAGGATTGACTGATGCATGTCATTCTCACCCTGAGGGTCAGCAAAGTAGTGACAGCTGATAGATGGCCTGCTGCAACCTGGCAGGTGGCAGGATACCACTGTACACACAACCCCTACACAACCCATCTCTCCTTGGACAATAGCTAGGTACACGGCTATTACCACCTGCAGAGATGCACCCCTGTAGTGACACATGTGTATATGTGCATGACTGAGTATAACAGTGTCTGTGTGTTAGCACACCTGTACTTGGGAATTCTATGAGGGCCTTCACAACCAATGCAACACCCATTGCCATAGTCAGTTGTGGCTGCTGCTGTATGGGACAATACATGTACCCTGTTAAGCTCCTCTCAATACCAGCTACACAAGCCTTGCAGCACCAGCACTACTGTGTTTTACAAATGGGTTGATAGGCATGGGGTAGCCATTGTGTTCTGACATATCTGTGTAGTTATGCAGGTCCGTATATCTGTAGAGTACAGCATTCCTAGGCCACATACTCCTATTACAATACCCATTGCTACACAGTAGTACTGATAGTGTTGCTGCTGCCCATAGGTGAGGCATGACAATGCAGCACCCTACTACACGTGTGGCATATGTATTAGATGCATATCCCTGTAGTACCACTGTTGGGGTATACTATGGGTTGTATTGCAGTCACGGCCAATGTGTGATGGTGGGTATGGCAGAATGTCATCATGGGTTTCAGGGAGTACAATATCCACTGGGGGATGTGGGTGCTGTGTACACTGTCATTACAAAAAGGTACACTCAGTATATGTACCATGTACCACGTTATGGTTACCACTGCCACCATCAACCATAGAGGTAACTGGTACCACAATCCAGGCAAGTTATGCATGTGCTGTGTGCAGCCTACCTGTAACACATTGGCACACGGTCATGTTAGTTAGCAGTGATAGGCCCTGGTAACTCAGATGTGTGTCTGCCTATGTATCTGTTACTGTGTATATGAAATTATGTCACACTATGTATTGTCCATATACACTCATTACATCCCCCATTAGCATACTGCACATGTCTGGGGATGTTCTGCATGTAACATGTAACCTGGGACACACCTCACCCTAAATGCTGTGTGGTATGTGCAATGTCAGCCACATACTTCAGTATCACTACATAACTAGGTAGGGGTCTAGTCCCAGTTTTGCCAAGTAACAGTGTGCATGTATGTGGATGGGTGTACATCAAGTTGCAGAGTATACATGCCTCAGCAGGTCACCTGTCCATGCGCCACATCTAATAACCATTTCAGTAACCTGTGACATGTGTTCAATTGTACCCCAGATATGTCACAGCCATGGTGTCACCGCACTGCCGGAGCTGGTACTGCCACTACGAGAACCCCTTGGTGTCCTAGCACGTCCACGTTGACTGCCAGCTGTTAGTGTTGCTGGCCCATGTCCACACAGTCATCGCCTCATCCCCACCACATGTTGAAGCATGGACACACCACAGCCAATGAGGGCCATCATCTCCCCATGCCATCTACGTATGAGCTCAGTATAAGCACAGATGGCACCAGACAGTTCACGGATGTTGTCGCTTACAGATGCAAGAGCAGCCCTCTGGTCACCACTGCATCCCCACCACACGTTGAAGCACGGACACACCATGGCCTATGAGGGCCATCATCTCACCATGCTGTCTATCCATGAGCTTGGTATAAGCACGGATGGCACCAGACAGTTCACAGATGTTGTCACTTACAGATGCAAGAGCAGCCCTCTGTAGCTTCAGGCCCTGTCTGATGTAAAATTCCATACGTGCCTGCACTGCTATGACAACCTGAAACATGCGCTTGCTGGTACCAGCTATGTTGCTTCTGCTAGGAGCATGATGTCCAGCGGCCCTACCATGAGCACCCCGGGACATCCATTTATATGGTGCCCTACTGGAAATCTGGCTATGCCTGCTGCGACCAGACACAGTAGGCATGATTATCACACTTTCCTGTGCACTGCCACCAAACGGCAGCTGTCTATCCACTATGGCCACTGGTGATGGGGTATGTATAGGCACTTAAACTGTGTGCAAGGCTGGGGTGGCTAAAAGGGGGATATCAAATGTTGGTGCAGTGTCGGCCCCTGACAACTTCACTTGTGCCTCATCAGATTGCATGCAGGAGGGACCCTAACCCACCTCGCCACCTGTAGGTGAAAACAATAAATGTACTTTAAAACCTGTACAGCATTGCCTAACAGTACACACACACACACACACACACACACACACACACACACACACACACACACACACACACACACACATCCATAATACCTACCTGTCCATGGCTTTACAAACAGTCCCACGTATATGTCCATGTGGTACCCCATCCTGCATCACACTTGTTAAAATACACACATTGATACCACTCATTAATATATCAGTCCTCTAAATGCCTACACAAGCAGTCACACCACAGGACCTGTTACTGCATTACTTGCCCAACCTGTGTGTAGTGGTTTTACATGGTCTCACTGCTGTAATGCGGTATGCACCCTCTGTATGTCCGGACATCATGAGCATAGACCCTATATTTGTGGGCTACTATGTTCTATCCATAATATCACACACTAGTGTGGCATGTGTATGTAATGCTCAGTACATGCCAGATATGCTGCTCATTCAGCCTATCATGTGACAACTGTAATATTTGGAGACAATCCCTGGTGTTGACTAGTACTTCTGCAATACATCTGTAGTGCTGCATACATGGGCTGTAGGTGACTTCCGTGCTGAATGCGATATTAAGGGTGTACCTGGTGTCTACCTTCCCTCTCAATGCTTGTTCCATGCTACAGACCATATTATACTATCAGCTGTTATGTGATTACACACATGACAGGTATTCCTGGTGTGTAATGTGGCAGTCTATGTCCATGTACTGCCCGGTCACAAAGGGAGGTACTGCTGTATGAACACCCCACAAACTCATGTGCATACATGGACAACCACACAAACACACACATGCACACACACATCCTAAATGCATCAACCTCCCTCCACTTCACCAGAGTGACCCTACAGACAAACCAACTAACCACCAGGATGCACACACTCAGACACACAGACAAACACACACACACACACACACACACACACACACACACACACACACACACACACACACACACATACACACACACACACACACACACACACACACACATACAAGTGAGGTTGCACAATGATAGTACACACATTCCTCCTATTACCCATCTGTCAACATGCAGAACATATGGTACAGAACACCATGCAGTTCAGCTATAGTCAGTCCATGCTAGCAACAGTATACATGTGTGTGACGCATGTGCTGTGTCACTAGGTGATGCCCCTTCCCCTGGATACCACTGCACCCATATACACAGTATTGTTGTGCATCTGTTATGCACCCTGCCATGTACTGTGCACCACACCTTACAGGTGTACAGCCCATTGTGGAATGTGTAGTACTGTGTCAGTTATGTCAGCTTTAATTCTCACAGCCCCTATGATTTTCAGCAACACATACTTGGGATGATATGTGGACAGATGTCATTTGTGAATGCCTGATGCCTGATTTACAGCTCTCAACATCAGCGGACCATGTATGACCGATCAAATACTCTTACACTAAAAACCATCAGATCATACCATGGCTATGTGGGGTGTACACACCCTTACTGATATGATGAACCCTTCTGTGATCTGCACTGGGACCACATCACTGCATATCTTAACAGTACATGTGCCCGATACGTGACAAATGTCCTGTACTTTCACATGCAGTGTCTACAGAATGTGTTAGGTGTGTGGATGCTGACCGCGATGCATACACTCCGTGTGGGCATATGTGTGCTATGACGGTTGACGCTCCTCTTGTTGTGTGTACTACAGCAGTCACTACTGTGCCATCTGTAATTACCAGTGTATGTTCAGTCTGCCCTACACATGTCCCTCTACTCTGCATGATTGCAAGGTCTACTCATGTCGCATCCCTTGGTGTTCGCACACTGCTGTCACTATTGCTGTGGGGGTAGGGTTACATCTGCCACAAGTCCTGAGCCTGACTATGTGTGGATACTTGCCATTCTTAGCATCCTTAGGATCCCAGCTGCAGTGCAATGGTGTGTCATGCTGACACCCCCTCCTTCAGCCATTTTGCAGATGCATGACAAGTAAGCCCTACACATGTGTGTCACTTTGCAGCGTCCCATACACTGAACACCACATGTTACAGCCTAGTCCCAGCTGAAAATGTGGACTACTGTAATGCATTATGCCATATAGTATCTCTGCAGCAGCTGCCATTGTCCTACAGGTATATACACTAGTGTTGCACTGTATATGGGTGTTGTTTCAAACATGTCCCTACCGTAGGTCATGTCTCCCACCATTATGTTACTCCCTGTGGACACATTCTGCAATGACAGGGTGTTAGTTATCATGCAGGTGTCTGACATACCCTTCCAATACCCAATCATGGTCACCCGTTTGATGCCTTGCATTTCACAGCAACAATACATGCACATGTACAGCATACATTCTGGGTAGGTATGTTAGAGGTGTGCATGGCATATACCATTGCCATTACATGTGGTGTGTTGGCAAGCATCTACATAAACCATACTCACCAGCTACAGGTTGCTGCCTTGGTGGTATCCCAGAGGGACCTACATAAGAGAGTGAGAAATGCAATGTCAGTGGCCACACCTGTTGCAGTGCTACAGGTTGGGTGCAGTATTACAATACATCAATGGCACATTTCCACAATACTACCACATATGGACATCTGTTTATCACTACTATGCAGCAACACACTATACCTATGACATGTCAGATATGCATGCTCTACCTGTACCAATGTGGATGTATATGCAACAGCGGTCTACTGATGTGCCCTGTGGCCTTACCTGCACACTCCTCGGCTAGTATGTGGGTGGAACCCACATCCAAAAAGGTGTCTGACGGTTGGTAACTGGCTGGATGGGCAGGTGCCATGAGGCTCTCCAGGAGTTCCTCCACACATGTCATGGGGGGGTGGATGGCATGCCCCCCTCCTGTGGTGAGGTGATGCCCCGGACTGCAGCAGCATGCTGATGGGCATTGCAAAGCAGGTCAGTACAATGATGCTGGACCTGCTCATAACTGCGGTTGTGCAGTCCGACATCATTGACCTTGTAGACTAGGTCATTCCACAGGGCAGTACACTCCTGCTGGTCATGGGTGGCCCGGCCAAACAGCACAGGGTAGTGCTGGATTAAATACATGATCAGCACTTCATTTTCAACAGCTGAATATGTTGGCAGACGTGCATGTGGCATTTTGGCTAAAAGACATAAGGATGGTAACAGGTCTGAGCAACTCATACAGCAAGGTTACCACAGTTCTTCATTCACATCTCTGTTACCCCCTCACCATATCACTGACAACAAACTGCGCACACAACTCATTAGGTATGGCTACAGCTTACCTACCAGTGGGACAGATATTGTATTGTACCACACTTTCTGCTATGTGTTTGTAGTTATGTTCCCTGTGTGGACACTATCATTGCTGGCCTATTACAGACTATTCACCTGCATGCCATTGTCAGGCCACTATGGTTCCACATAAGCCTGTGGTATGGCTGCTTTGTGACTGCTACACATCTGACATTCTGTGTTATTGGAGATATCTCTGCATGCTGCTGGACATGTTCTGGGATTGTGTAGACTATTACTACCAGCATATGTTCTATAACAGTGATACAATAGCATGCATATGTACTATTGCCCAGCAGAACTACCTCTCCAAACCCATCTGCCCATTTACCTGGCCACATCACATGTGTGTCCCACCCTGGGGCCTCCTCATGTACTGGTCCAGCAATACCATTAGGTGGAACCAACCCAGGGGATGTTGTCCCCCCCCAGGAGCACACACAGACATGTTCCTGTCCCCTGAGGTCAGGTCCAGGGTCTGTTCCATAACAGGTCCACAGACACATGTGGGATGTGCTACATCACTCTAAGGTACCCAGTACACATTCACAGGGCCGACATGCTCCTCCTTCACAGCCTCCAGGCCAGGCACCTTCAGGACGTGGACTGCTGTTGTGAGTAGCAGTGGGTGGGAAGCTTGTTCCCATTGTGTCAATATTGGAGCACATGGGGCATCCACATCACAGACCACACACACCATCCAGGGTGTTTACCCACCACATGTGTCACATACCACCCCTGTAGACTGTCCTCTATATCTACCAACCCTGATCACCCCCACAACTATACCTCCCCATATTCCCATTCCATACTTCACAGACGAGGGCAGTGTGGTCCCAACAAGGGGTTAACATGTGACATACCCGTCCATGTTGCACACACTGCCAGCTGTAGCTATGTGTGCTGTTTCCTCGCACATAGCATGCAGCACGGTATTTGTAATATAGGGGACATGTATTTACATACATATATGTTTGTGTGTGTGTTTGTATATATATATATATATATATATATATATATATATGTGTAGACATGCATATAGGTAAATATCTATATATGTGCAGATATATGTGATGTATATATGTCCTCATATATATGTCTACACATGGGTATCTGTATATTTGTGGACATACATGTATATATATATATATATATATATATATATATATATATATATATATATATATATATATATACTGTATATGAGTACATATATCAACCAATAGGACAGAATCAGAAGAGTGGAGTCATTTCATACTGGTTGAGGTGGGTATGTAGTTTATTGTTGAAAATATGGTGGGGGGAGAGAAAGATGTCAATTAACAACTAGTATATTCCTGTAGTCCACATTACTTTCCTAGTCAGTGCTGTTATCTGTACCTTACATGTATTACTGCACTACCCTATAGCCTTAGTTTGGACAGTGATATGGCTGTCATCATCGTTATACCTGAATAGGTTTTACTTGCAGTATACACCTCTTACCTGGTATACCTGTGGAGAGAATGTTTGTTAACACTAACTGTTTCTACACATACTCCCAGATTCCGGGTTGATGTTATACACATAGCTATCCAACTCTTTCTGCACAGACTCTGGCCATGTCTTGACCACATGCAGGTGTACCGGGACATATCTAGACTTTTGCCTTCTTCAATCTTTAGTGACTTACCACTCACATATACATGCTTTCCTACACAGTTATATTATGTATCACAGTGTGGGTGACAGTGATCAGTGATACTTTATTATTCAAAGCAACTGCAACACTCACAATTCCATACAATACCAGAGTAAACAGTACCAGTACAGGGTATCAAGGTTTTTATTTCTCGGCACAGTGTTCATTCTGATGTACCTGTGGGAGCAATGTTTGTTATCACTACCTGAATGTTGCCACACAAAGTTCCAGACTACACATTAGTATTATGCACATACATCTCACTCTGTTACTGTACACACTCTGGTCACAGCGTGACAACATGGGGGTGTAGATAGGACATACTTGGCTTATTACTCTCATAACAGTTTCAGGAATTGCTAGAGTGACCGGCTTGTTCTCATAGATGTGTGACAATCAGTTGTATTCCCTGTTTGCTGCCTAAACATCTGGGATCATCCCACAGACTTCCCAGGGCGACAGGGTGACAGGCAGCAGATATGGGCCCATATACTGGTCATTCTGGTCTTATCTATACAGTTGTGGGGTATGATTCTGTGTGCAGCCTACTTCCACTCCCAGGATTCAGACCATGGCTATGTCTGCTACAACTTAAACACTGTCCATCAGAGTTGTGTGTGCTATATAGATATTGCTGTATATCTCCTATCTGCTTTCTGTCTTATATTTCTCCTGTGGTTTTGCATTCTGACCTTGTATTACAACACTCTTATGCAGGATTTCCTAGACAGTTATATTTTGTAGGATAGTGTGGGCGACAGTGATGAATAATTCCTTATTATTCAGAGCAACTGCATCAGTCACAATGTCATACAATATCAAAGTAAACAGTACCAGTACAGGGTATCATTCTTGTATTTCTGGGCACAGTGTTGGTATCTGACAGACCTGTGGAAGAAATGTGTGTTAGCACTACCTGAATGTTGCCACACACAATACCAGATTCCACATTACTATTATGCACATGGGGGTGTAAATGGGACATACGTGGCTTCTTTGTCTCATAAGATTTTGAGGAGTTGCTAGTGTGCCAGCTTTATTATCATAGATGTGTGTCAATCAGTTGTATCATATGATGTATGATGTTGACATTCTGGACATATCTGTACAGTTGTGGGGTATGATTCTGTATGCAGACTACTGCCACTGCCATGATTCAAGCCATGGCTGTGTGTGCTAAAAATACAACAGTTCAAGTCTCAGTTGCATGTGCTATTCAGGTTTTGTTGTCTGCTTTTTCCCTGTTTTCTGTCTATGTGTCTCTCAATTGTACTAAATGGCCTATGGGTCTTACAACAGTCATATACAGGCATTCCTACACATTCTATTTATGGTGCACATTGTGGGTAACAGTGCTTAATACAACAGTACTATTATGTGATTGCATATCTACATTACCATATGATACCAGAGTATACACATGCAGTTCAGCAGTTAGACCTTTATTGCCAGGCTATTATGCTTTTATTTACATACAAACTATAGGAGACTCTTCCTGTCATATTATCCTGTGTATGTAGTACTTGCCTTCACCAATACAGGTTTTATACAGGCAATTAATGGACTAATACTTTTAGATTTATTTCCTATGACAGTACATGCAAGAGTATTACTGACCTGCCTCACGTCACAACCTCTCCAGGCGACTTCCATGGGCCTCCTGGTTCGCAGTCCACTCACTTGCAGCTGTGGAGGACATAAGAGAAATATTTAGCCTTACCTATCCATGATATACATGAGCTGGCTATTATTACACACATACTGGAGTGATGCTTACACACAGCTGGGACATCCCCTGCTGTTCTAGCCTCTTGGATTCAGTGCTCCAAGAGGTCCCCCTTATGCTGCTTCAGGTTAGCATAGTGATGCTTGACCTGCTCACCAGTTCGGGGTATGCCAGTGGTACTGGTGAGGTCACGGCGGAGATGGTCCCAGGCTTCTGCCTTATATTAGGAACCCTGGTACTGGCCCTGCAGCAGTCTCTGCTCATGGTCTTTGACAAGGAGTCCTGCCATGACTTTGGACTCCTGGATACACCAGTGCTGTGCCCAAAAGTGTACTCACTCTCCTCTTCCTGACATGGTGCCTGTAAGGGGAAGCTACAACCGGTTATGAGATGTATTTCCACCTGTTGGGTTTAAGTAAGGCCAGTTTCCCGCACTTTACCATGATTAGCCAGTTTTGAAAAGGCCAGGCTATAGGCAAACCTGCTTATCTAAGGTTGGGATTGTTTAAAGGGGTATGCCACTGGGCACAATGATTTAGCTGGCCTACACATTGCTTACACCTCCTAAGATGGCCTGTGCAATGCTTAGCATTGCTTACATTAGACTTTGCATTTGTTTTCTTTTTGGCATCGATTTCTTATTCACTACATCTTATATATCTGCCTGGTATCCATGATTCATGTGTACATACACTGTATGGGCTCCTTGTGTTTTATTGGGGGCTTCAACACTCTATTACAATTACACCTCAAGTCTGGGCTTACTGCTGTATTCCAGTTCACATATTTATGTTATGTAGTGGGTTATGGAACATATGACTGTATACTGATTCCTTTCACATGTTTAGTTTGATTTTAATATAGTGTGGACTTGTTTGGTGATACCTCATTCTTCTGTATTGTTGTGATGGCTTGCTGGTTAACTACTGTGACTCTAGTGTATAGTGCCCTGGGTTTAAGACCTGCAAGGCTGTTTATTTTGTTGCTGGGCAGAACAAGGGCCATTGGATACAGAATGATTAGGGCACTTTTGAGCAGTCATAAGCGGGTTTGCGTGGTTTTGTGCGAGGGTAAGCAATGCTAACCTCCGGTTACATATGCTTACAGAGAGTTAGCTTCAAAATTGCTTAACCTGTATGTGCATTGCTTACCCCCATGCAAACAGGCTTAAACTCGCTTACTAGTGCTTAAATATGCTTACTGCTTATTGGTGCTTACACTTGCTTATTAGTGCTTACTCCCGCTTACAATTACACTGATTTGGACAGTTATATCTCATGGTTCTTGGGAAGGTGGGGATTTGGAAGCTGTATGGAGTTGTCATTCATTACACATTTTACCTTTCATGTGCTTATCTGGGGACGTTGCAACATGACACTGACACCTCACATGTGCATTTAATGCAGTACTCCAGTTCACAAATATATGTTATTTAGTGGGTTATGTAACAAAAATATTGGTCATAATGTGATTTGCCATAGAAAATGGAATGTGCTGCAGTGCGACTCAAACCGGGAATGCCTACTCGTAAGGCGAATGCTTTGCCCACTACACTATTGCTATACTCCTTCATGTGTATATATCTTCCTTGTTATCCTCTTCAGCCATTTAAGCTGCATTAACCATAGCTAACCGATGGCCACACCCACGCTCACAAGGTTAGCTTTAATCAGATTTTTTATTAAAAAAAGGGTTTGTTCATTTTATTTGTATTTACTTGCTATTGTACACATTTCTGCTGTTCTTCATTGCGGGGGCATGTATATTCTGAGAATTCTGCTGTCAGGCACGCCCCCTGCAGTCTTACATACTCCGTGTAAGATTGGGAGCTCAGGCAGCATGCTTTCATTACTATGCATGGGGCGCTGACATCCTGCTCCTAAACGGCCGCTTCCGTACAGGTAAAGCTAGTCCTGTATGGAAGAATAGTAAATCTGGGGGTGGGATTTGCATTAGAGTAGCACTAAACCAGGGTGTCTTGTAACTAATACTGGAATGTAAGCATGGTGCTCCATGAAGAAGTGTTATTATGCTCATCTGAGTCTTGGTTGTGGCTGAAAAGCATCAGTTAACTAGCAAACTTACCCACTTAACAATTGTCTTCTTCTTTCTGTAGCACATTTACAAGGGTTTTGTTCATTTTGCATTTTTGTCCCATATTTTGATTGTCTAATTAAGCCAATGATATTTTCAGCTCCCCACTGAATCAATGTCAACTATTTAATTTCATTTAAAATTTTACAATTTTTTTTTTTCTATAAAGATTGGGCTATATCATTGTTATGTGTATGAGTCTGTATAATTTTGATCTCTATTCCTGGCCTCTTGAAGTTGTACTCATTCTCAACTTTTATGTTCTGGTATTTCATTATTAAAAAAAGAAAGAAATTCTTAACCTTTTGCAGCTACTGTCTATGTTGTTCCTTTTTACTTTGCAAATGTGCAATGTCAATTTGATTATGTCTAACTTTTCTTTTCCCTTTCATCCCCTGCACTGTCTTACTAATGTATGCTAATCTTAATTTTAACCCTGCCCCAACCCTAACCCCATCCTCAAACCTTACTTTAGAATAACCCTTTGATAATTCTGCCACTACACAAGGCACTCAGGCAATACCACGCACAACAACAAAGGGGCACAGCAGTAAATCTGTTCTCTGTCCTAGCCCTTACTCTAACCATAACCCACAAACACACAAGCATCCCCACCCTTAATGTCTAAACTTTTGTTACATCACAAAATTTAAGTATTTGCATCCAAAATACAGACTTACTTTCTGTAGTTTATCTTAAGCCTCTTGACATCTCCAGCATGCCATCATAAGTGCATGTGACTGAACGTGCACTCAGCTATATATCAACAGAGATCACTTTGTAGATCCAATGATAAAATGGCAAAATGAACACACACACACACACACACACACACACACACACACACACACACACACACACACACACACACACACACACATGCACACAGACACACACACACACACATGCACACATGCACACACACGCACACACACACACAGTCACACATGCACACATATTCATTTTGTTATGATGCAGAAGTAAGTCTTTCTACTGCAAGTGTTATCTCTGACCTCATGTTCATGGCAGTAGTTGCTCTCATCATTGCTAACAGCATGGTTTAAGCCACACTGGGCAATGCTATTCGTAATCCAGTTTGTATGGCACGTGTAAAAAAAAGAGAGCTGACATATTCCAAAGTATTGGAACAAAACTATATACTTGTTAGTGTGCACCTTTGCAGAAAGAGTGATTTTATAATCACTGTATTAAATCACCATTCGCAAAAGATATGAAGAAACATACTATAACTGCTCACAAGATTGTCCTGTACAATGACTTGGTCTAAGGTATGATAAAAGTAATGAAAATTTGTCAGTGTTATGAAGGAATATCTGTCTACAAATGCACATTCAGAATTGTTATAGTTACTGTTATTTGACATTTCATTCATAGATCAGACATTTCCCTAAATGACATCATTAGTGCAATAGTAAGCCAGCTTAAAGTCTCATGTGTATATCATGTCTTTGTCAGAGGACTTAGGTGAGATCCTGGCTGTTTATTGCATTCATTCGATAATCTGGTAAACCCAGTAGGTATAACTGCCTCCTTTATGGGGCAAACCATGAGAACTATCTGTTAAAATTACTTGCTGAAATTCACATTGTAGGGAAAGAGAGACTCAAACCCAGAATTGTATGGTCAGTCGTCATCCGCTCATAGCCATAATCTTCTGCAATTAACTGCCAGACACAAAATCAGTTAATTGTATTAATTTTCTTTCCTAAACTACCAGACATAAGACTTAGTAAATATGGTTGTATTCTATATTTTTCATTTTAAACGTCATAATAAATGGGAGTTCATAATGGAAGAGCATGTCCCACAAGATGAAGTCATAAACATTGTAGCTAGAAAATCTACATGCACATAGAGCACTGACTGATCCAATATTGCAAAAAATTAGAATACATTGATTCTGCATGGAGCTTCTACTCCACTGCACCCAGCAAGTTGTAGGTCTACCCTCTTATTTCAGTTTCTAAGTATGCTATGCTTGAGGTTGTACTTCAAAAAAATGGAAAAGTCTTCAGAAAATGCAGCTTATTTTTCTCATTACTCCAAGAAACCTGCTCACAGAGAAAGAAGCCTCTGTTCTACAGTCCCACTGTTTACACCATGAAGTGCTTTTATCAGATCTCCTTCCCATAAAACAGAAAGGATACTGTGAAACACATGATGCACAACATGGGTAGCACAGTGGCACAGCAGGTAGTGTTGCTGCCTCACAGCAAGAGGGTCCCTAGTTCAGTTATCAGCTGGGATGCCTAATGTGCATGTGTTTGTGTAGGTGTTCTCTTGGTGCTCAAGTTTCCTTCCCCATTCCAAAGGCATGCAGCAGGTGGATCAAACACTCGAAATTAGCCATATGTGTGAGTGTATATGTGATATGGAAGAATAACTGCAGCAGAGCTAGAAACCTGTCACACGCTAACCCCATGAGTAAAAATGGGAAAAAGGATGGAAGGATGGATTATTCCACAAAACAAAAAATAATATAACCCTAAAAGTGAGCATAATCATTTATTTTTGGAGAAGTACACTTGGGGAGTAGAGTAATTAAAGCATTTTGTAAATATCAGCCACCTGTGACATATACTAAACTAAAAGATGATAACTTATTCACCCTTTATGTGGTGGCTTCCATTTCACATACCTTTCTAAAAGAGTGTAATAGAAGAATTTACTATAACCTCAAGCATGCAATTTCCTAACAATATATTTAACATACTGTATAAAACTATCTATTTTTGAACTTGAAATTTGTGTTCTTATTATTTGACTATATGGAAGTGAGGCTAAAAAAATTGTGGATGATCACTCTCTGCAAGTGAAAAGGTATTTGATACTGCATTTGTTCTGCAAGTTTTAATATGCATTTTATCTTGTCCATATACTGAAACATGAAAAAATTATGAGATGTTCTGAATATAAATTGTAATGCAAAATTATTTGAGTGATATCAGTCCATAAACTGAGATATTTGATCAATATCATCAATGAATCAGTAAAAAGTTACTAAAACAATAGGTACAAAATTACTGATATAAAAAAAAAACATACAAACGTGTAACATGGGGAAAATCTTCACCCCATTTCCATAGCCTTAAGCCCAAACTGAAGTGATGAATAATAAGATTATGGAGAGGAAGCTGTTACTAATTATATGGCTATAATGCTATAATGATAATGATGATGGATGTTACCATATACATTTTCTAGGGTGGCACAGTGGTGTAGCAAGTTTCTGTGGTGCCTTCTGTGCAGAGTTTGCATGTTCACGTGGGTTTCCTCCTGGTACTCCACTTTCCTCCCACTTTCCTCCTACATTTAAAAAAAACATTCGAATGGAGCATTTCTTCCCAGGCCTCTGCTGAAAATAGGCTCTGTGGAACCTAGCCGGACTTTCCCGGTCAACAAATGTTAAATAAATAAAAAATATACATTTTTTAACATAGCATGAAATTCAAAAATAGTCTTCGTGTCAGTACACATCCAGTAGATGACTTATCAAACCCTTGCTATTTAAATTAAAACAGGGTAGTTTGATTACTTAAAACTTCATTTTTACTTGATTAAGGTATAAAAATAACACTTACACCAGCTTCAACTCATCTTCCAAGTGGCATTCAAGGATTTTTTTTATTTTTCAAAATCTATAAATTGTAGGTAGTTAAGAACAACCCACTCTTATGTTTTCTGCATATGTGGGGTGTAACAACTGTAGTCTAACATTTCAAAAACGTAGATACCGTGCACAAATATTGTTCTACAGATGCAACAAATATTTAATGAATTAATTACCAGTGTCTCAAACATGCATCCCTAATGCAGGCAAAGCCATATTATTGGTAGTAACTTATCCCCCCACAGACATTTGTAGAGCTATATGCATTAGAACTTCATTTACATTTAACCCTAATTCACACACTATAGTACACTCTGCATATATGTCTCCCCAATATGTTTTTACCTTCAAATAAAACTGTTATTATAGTGTCAGGAATATGAAAGATTTGAACACTTTTCCTTAAAGATTACTGCTAATTGGGGAAAATGCTAGCAAAATATGTATGGCAATGCTCTGGTGATGCTGTAATGATAAACTTAGTATGATAAACTGTATTTCTGTTTTGTTGATTTAAAGTTTTCATGCTTAAGCTGTTCTTTTTTCAGATTTGTTAAAAAATAGTTTTTTAGATGTGGTATTACTACTTGGGATTTTCTGTGTCACATACATCATACAGCTTCATTAATCACCATTAGAAAACAAACAAAATTGCCAGAAGTATTGGGCCACCTTTATGGGCATGGAAGACTATGAGTTAAACCTGACAGCACTTTCACAAATGCAGTTTTGTTTGTCTGTTTCTCTGAAACTGTAAAATACACAGTGAAGAGAATAAAGTCCATATGTATAAGCAGTGATAAAGGGTTAACAAGTTGCCTGACAAATAAGATAAACTGAAGAACTCACACTCCACAAAGGGGGAGCCACAACGGACCCCGGGAACTACCACCCCATTAGCCTGGTCTGCAAGGCCATGGAACATATCATCAAGGCATTCATACACAATGACAATGGTAATCTCCAAACTCTGGACCCCACCCAGTTTGGGTTTGCAAAAGGCAGATTGTGTCTCCTAAACCTGATATACTTCTTTGAAGCAGTCACCAAAGCCATAGATGAGGGTAAGGTGGTTCACACAGCCTATCTAGATCTCGCCAAGGCTTTCGACACCATCCCCCACTCTGGCATTATAGATAAACTCACTAAACTAGGTATAAATCCCTATGTTACAAGAGGAGTTGTCAGCTGGCTCATGGACAGAACCCACACTGTGAAAGTAGCAGACTCCAAATCCGACTTCAGACCAATGACATGTGGAGTACCACAGGGTTCAGTCCTGGGTCCTCTCCTGTTTGGTATCTACTTCTCTTAAGTACAGGCCAACACAGAAGGTCTTTGGCTAATGAAGTTTGCAGATGACTGCAAACTGGGAGCCATAATCAAAACTCCTAATGATGTGGATATCCTACAAAAGGGCCCTCACTGAGACAGATACCTGGTGTCAAAGCCATGGCCTGAAGCTCAATGCCAAAAAGTGCATTGTCATCCCCTTTGGTAAAGACTCTGTACCCATGAACTACCACATAGGTGGTAGTCTACTTAACATGGAAAGTGTGATAGGAGACCTTGGGACACAGGTGGACAGTAGTCTCTCCTTTGATAATCACATCATCACAGTGGTCAGGAAATCCTTCAATGTGGCACACCTCATCACAAAAGGTTTTTCATTAGGAAAAAAGGAGGTCATTCTTCCCCTATACTCATCACTCATTAGACCCATTATAGAGTACAGTGCCCCTTTTGGTATGTACCTCACAAGACAGCTACAACAACTGGAGAGGCCACAGAAATACCTCACAAAGAGGATTACTGGCCTCAAACAGATGCCCTACACAGACCGTCTCAAAAAACTTCAGCTTTACTCCGTCGCATATCGCCTACTCAGAGGCAATCACTGCCTAACATACAAAGCTATGTCAAACCCAGAGCTATTGGACATGCTCCACTTAAAGAAATCCCAATCCCTCTGAGCTACACGCTGTATGAACCTAAACCTTGTCACCATAATAAACAGAATATGCTGGAGGGATAGATTCCTGTCCCAGAGACTTCCCATACTCTGGAAAAGACTACCTATCTATGTCAAACAGAGCTCCTCATTAGCACTCTTCAAGAAAAATCTTGATGATTGGATGGAAAATAGGAAATTCACCCCGTGGATCACTTCTGTGGCTCTGCTCGACAGGGGAACAGGAAAATAATTTTCTTGGGTGGCGAAAGCCAGGATACCTTTTTGGCTAGGCTTATATAGGCCCTAGGGCCAATAGCCTAGTACCTACCTATGAACCTATAAGAAGATGCATATTTTGGACAAGCAAAGGACTCATTTCCCCAAAGATGAGGCTTATACTTGTTTGAGATCCATTTTATTTTACTTTTATTTAGTTTGCAAAGCCATAGCATTCAGATAACAGAGGGTAATTGTAAACAAGCCCAGCAATCATCAGTCTCATAAAAACAAAAAAAAATTTCCTTAAAAATCAATCACCCTTTAAGAAGTCCAATGTTTACTACTGTATTGCAATAAAGTGAAAGCATCTGCAAATATATCTAAGTTAATCTTATCTTTTTACTATTAATTACTATTACTATTAATTAGGCTGCAGAACAGCTGGTATTTTGATAAATGCATTCAATTATTCATCTGTTAATATGAAATTACAAATAAGGGTCTGGTGTAGAGTAGTCATTTTAGATATTCTGTTTCTGCTGTGGAATGTATTACTGAATTCACTGACTAACATAATTTTAAACAAAATGTAATATGTAAATGATTTGTTTTCTTTTATTCAGCAGGGTTGCCCTACTGTGCAGAAACTATTTAAAGTAGTGGAATGGGGAGAATCCATCCCCCAATATATATATATATATATATATATATATATATATATATATATATATATATATATATATATATATATATATATATATATATATAATATATATATAATTTTATCCTTTATTGATGATGGTACTAAATGCTTTTGTAAACTTGCTGCTAATACTGCAATTGTTATGTTTAACTACCTAATTATTTCTACTAAATATTAATATCTGTACTAATGTGGCTATTAAATGCTTTTGACAACTTGGAGCTTTTCTCCCCGGGCCTCCGCTGAAAATGGACATGTATCCAGTCGGACTTTCCCGGTTAACAAATGTAAAATAAATAAAAAATAAAAAAAATATATATATATATATATACACATATCTAAATATATATATATATATATATATATATATATATATATATATATATACACATATATACCTATATCTAAATATATATATATGTATGGGTGTACTTTGACCCATGGAATTTACAGTTCACCGAACTTTATTCGAAAATGCACTTTCACAAAACCTACCTCAGCAAAACAATAAATAAAAAAATACACAAAACACATGACTGCAGGGGGGGCAAGCACACCTGCACCCCCGCACAAACCCCTACTACTTTTATATACTAACTCCAAGATCACACTACAGTGGGGAAAAGGGAATATCGCCTTATCCTCAACATACCATGATCTACAACAAGCTCCTCTCCCAGACACCACTAAAAAACACCAAACCTGTACCACCACAGGATCCTGGAACTGGCGACTCCACTTCATTAAACTGATTTTCATGAAAGCGCATTTTTGAATAAATGCACTTTCATGAAAATGGAGTTGCGAAATTGCAGTTCACTGAACTGTAATTTTGATGGGTCAAAGTAGACACACACACACACACACACACACACACACACACACACACACACACACACACACACACACACACACACACACACACACACACACACACACACACACACACACACACACACACACACACACACACACACACACACACACACACACACACACTATATATATATATATATATATATATATATACACACACACACACACACACACACACACACACACACACACATACATAGATATATTCACATAAAGAAACATAACATAGTCAAATCACATGACACATAGGTACTTATAATATGGTTAGGAATAGTTTGCTCTCATTTCCTACGGGCTAGTAAGAGTAAAGCTTAAAGGAAAAGTGTAACACAGTTATGAGGTTTAAATGCCCCATGGGCAATTTGCATACATCTGTAGTACTACAACATAATGAATGGTAATGTAAATGCTTTTTTGGAATCATGTTTTCAATAACACACTGTTACCCTAGAGTATTGTTATTTCCCCTTGGACTGTACAAACTTTATGCAACTGACTGTTCTAAGAAGCAACTCACCCTTTCTTCCTTACTGTCTCCCACTTTATTAGATAGAGTACCCTCTCTGAACCTTCTGTCCTCCACACCACTGTAGAGAGTCTCAAGCAAAGGTGAAACAAAGAAACACACCCCACCCACTCTGAAGACTGAACCCAGCATTCAGATGCCATTTTAGGGGCATTTAAGTACATCATACTGATTTTTTTACTTAGTCTATGTACTATCCCTTAGGCTCGGCTTACATGGCTCCCTAGAATATCCTCACCCACCCCCATACATCTCTCTCCTTCTCTCTCTCATTCCATCTTACAACTATCACCAATAACCACCTCTAAATCCCCTGTACCCCAAATCTACTCTTTTCTTTCCTCTTGTCTGTTCTTCTCTGTGACTGCTGCTGCTTTCCCCTTCAGAAACACTCAGTAGTTGACCTAATAGCATTTCTGCCTACACCTACTCCATTATCCTTCCCCCTGTTTTTCTCAACTGTTCACTGCCTCTTAGACATAATTTCTAAGCTCGTGGACAGGCACATACCCTTCTACAGCTGATATCTTACTGCACTATCTCTATAATTTCGCAAACAACCAAAAGCTTACCTGCCTGATAATTTTTTGATAAAATATTTCCTCCGGGGACAGGGCCATCCCACTCTGCTTGCCCTCTGCTTTGGTCCGGGCTGACTCCACTCCCCTACCCTACCCCATTCTCACCCACCCCACATCAATTTAATTTATACTTACACACTACACCCTTCAATTATCACTCAGTGTCTCCCACCCACCTAATAATCCTATTGCAGTTCAACACATCTAACACCCAACTATATCACCACACCTCCCCATCACTGCAACAAGTCTAAGAAATACACATACTTAATTACTTCATATCAACACCTACTCATCCTCATAACAAAAATAAGCTATGCCCCATACCCTACATCCTTACATAATAAAAATCCAACTCTATACAGTCTCAGCTATCATACTGCTTCTACTCTCAGCCCTCACCAATTGCCACACATAACTCCAACACAATATCCCACCTCCATGGCAAACCACAACTTCTAGCTATCACATGTTGCCACTAAACCTTTGCTTACCCCATACCTCTTTAGAACCATTCACACTGACTTTTACCTATATAAACTACAGTCATTTAAAAGCAAACCACATACCCCTCTACAACACGGTAAAATTATCTATAAAACAAACTCTACTTACATATACTAAAGAAACATGCATGCTGTGGTGACATACACCCAAACCCTGGTCCCAAAACACCAAGCAACACAAACTCTGATCAGCTTAATCCCCTTCTCCACAGAAATAACGCCTATCTCCTTTTTCTTAACTTAAATGTGAGAAGCATCTTAAATAAAGTTCATGACCTCCATGCTCTATTAGCTCTATATAAACCTGACATTGTACTACTTACAGAAACGTAAATAAAACCAGAAATCGAAAATAATGAAATAACAGCACCAGGATACAATATCAAATGTACAGACAGAAAAGGCAGAAAAGGTGGGGGTAGCAATATTATTCAAAGACCATCTCATCCTAGAACAACCTGATGTTAATGTTCCAGAAATCAATAATGTAGAGCTCATTTTACTAGACTAAACTGAACCTCAATAAGCACATTAATATAATAGGTGGCTATTTCCTACCTGGTAATAACACTACTAGTCTGGAAAACCTACTAGATTGGATCTCTATTTCCCTTCCCCAAGAAAATATTTTGTTATGAGACTTTAATATAGACTGGCTTAACTTCTCTGGTCCCAGTCCATCCACCCACATTAACCTCCATGGGTTTACCCAACTTATCTCATCCCCCACTAGAATTGATAAAACAACTAAACGCCAGTCCATACTGGACTGGATTCTTATATTGGATCCCTCCCTTGTTTATCAAGCTGGCTGCCTGCCCAATAGTCTTAGCAACCATCTACCTACCTTCATACTTAGACCTAGAACTCATCAATTTAATCAGATAACCTTTAGATCAGTCAGAAACAAAAGGAGCTTAAAACCAAATAACTTTATATTCAATTTAAAATGTTGCAGCTGGAGGCCACTGACTCAATTACCCCTTGATGAGGCAGTACACTACTTTAACTCAACATTCCTACAAATACTAAACCACCATGCTCCCACCAGAACTAAAAGAATAAAAGCAAAATATGCCACTTGACTAACTAAGGCAACAAAAACAATTCTCAAAGATAGGGATAGAGCATGGATACAGTTCCAGAAAAACAAAACAAAACCAACTAAGCAAAACTACTTAGCACTCCATAATAAAGCCAAGAAACTCATTAAACTTGACAAAATTAACTACTACCAAAACCTCCAGGAAAAACATGACCACAACCAACAAAACATTTGGGTTGCAATGCACTCTATACTTCAACCAGGTAAATCTGCTACCCCTATGCCAGCAACAGTTCATAATCATGATGGCATTCCCACCCAATTTAATAAATACTTCACTGAAACAGTTCAGGCACTTGCAGAAACCCAAAATAATAGTAGCAGCCCTGCACACTAAAATCCCTACAAAATAGCACAAACAGACAAGATATTACCTCCCACTTCAGTTTGAACCCAGTGTCAACCAATTCCATCTTAAAACTCAAACGCAAACTTAAACCAACCACCCTTGCCGCAGATAATTTATCGGCAGAATTCCTTCAGCTGGCTGGAGATGCCATTGTTTATCCAGTTACCATTCTCATTAATAGATCTATAACTGAGTGCAAAGTGCCTACTATATGGAAAACCTCCCATATAATACCCCTACACAAAGGAGGTAACTCCTTAGAACTCACTAATTACTGACAAATTGCTATTCTATCTCACTTATCTAAAATATTAGAAAGAGTAGTTCACGCAAAACTAATGCACTACTTTCTAAAAAACAATCTCCAATCTAAATATCAGCATGGCTTTAGACCCATCCACAGCACCACCACAGCACTAATGTCTTTTTCCAACATAGTGAACCACCACAGAAATAAGGGACAACTAGTCTCTACTATATTTTTAGATCTATCTAAATCTTTTGATATGGTCAACCACAATAGACTTCTAGAAACACTTTCCACCCTAAATGTCAACCCCTCATTGATCTCATGGTTTAAAAGCTACCTATCACAATGGCAGCAAGCAGTAAGATGGTAGCATCAACTGTCATCTCTCTTATCAATATCCATAGGTGTTTCTCAAGGATCCGTCCTTGATCCATTATTCTTCTTTCTATTTACCAATCAACTCTGATCCTCCACATCCAATGGCTCAGTAGTACAATATGCTGATGACACCACCCTCATATGTGCAGCCCATGCATTAGATGACCTGCACTCCCTAACCCAAAACTGTTTTTTACTAGCCGAGACCTGGTTCACTAACTCCCAGCTTATTCTTAACCCAAATAAAACAAAATTACTTCTCTTCAGCCCATGTAGTTCCCCTCCCCCAAGTGACCACTTTAGCATCCTGTCCATAACAAAACCTTGATTACCCCAACCACCCACACTAAGCTGCTAGGTGTTGAGATAGATAACAACTTAAAGTTTGACATTCATATCACCCAAAGTATCAAGAAGGTCCACAGAAAACTAGGACTACTCTATCGGAACAATTTCTCACTAAGCACATCAAAGCTACTATAGCAGGACACATCTGTTGTCTACCCTCCTCTATGCATCCCCAATCCTAATGAACTTTTGCAAAGCTGACCTTAACACACTAGAATCTTGTTACTATAAGATTGTTAGGTTTGCTACTGACACCTGATATCGAACTCATCACTGTGTTTCTCTGAAACAACTAAATTGGTTGGAGCTGCCTCAACTACTTCAACTCAATCATCATTGGCTCACAAATTATACTACCTCCCTGATAAACACCCTGTA
>NC_056744.1:1292624836-1292634836 GCF_019279795.1 Protopterus annectens | reverse complement strand
AGTTAAGGCCTTTGGAGGAGGCAGGGATGCCAGCACTGGCATCGTCTGTATCCTGCAACCCGGAAAGACATGATCCTGAGAAGGAGTCAGGAAAGACTTTTTGAATTTTATTGTAAACCACAGACTTTGAAGAAGAGAAATGGTAAAATGAAGATTTTGCAAAAGGACCTCTGGAGAGTATGCCTGAATCAGCAGGTGATCCAAGAAAGGAAATATTTGGATCCCTTGAAGTCTGCAAAAAGCAATCACAGGAGCGAGGCATTTGGTGAAAACCCTTGGGGCAGTAGAAAGGCCAAAGAACAAAGTATAGAACTGAAAATGCCAGGAAGCAACAGAGAAATGCAAAAACCTCCTGAAAAGAGGATAGTTTGGAATATGGAGATAAGCATCCTTGAGCTCCAGAGACATTAGAAAGGCCTGAGGTAACAAGAGAGGAAAAAGGGTCTGAAGGGACAGCATCTGAAAGGAAGGAACCTTCAGAAAAGTGTTTACATGAGAAATGTCTGGAACTGGTCTCCATGTACCTTCTTTTCTGGGCACTAGAAACATTCTTGAATAAAGCCCCTTCCCCCTTTGGGACACAGGCACCTCTTGAATAATACCCTGAGACAAGAGATCTTGAAGTACCTCTGGAAAAAAGGAAGTTGTTCACAAGGAGGCTGAGGAATGCATATCACCCTAGAGATCATGTCCACAAAGGAAATTTCCTCAGAAGGAGTATCAGGAGTATTAGTGTCCTCCTTCTCAGACCTGTAGTCTAAAGGAGAAGGAATATGGACAAAATAAATAAGATATTCTTCATCAGAATCCAACTCTTCCTCAGAAGAATTTAATTCCCTGGGCCTTTTAGGTGAAGAAGACCAAGGAGGAGCAGGAGCTGAAACCACTTGAGGAGGCATTAGTAACAGTAAAGCATTAAATAACCCCTGAGTAAAGGCCTGCCACTCACTTTGTGGATCCATAGGAGCAGAAAAAACATGTCTAGTTTTCTGTTTCTTTTTTAAGGGGACATTTGTCCTTGAAAACTAGGGGGGGGGGCTGACTCAGGATGGCATTCCACAACTGTAGTAGGAACTTCTTCCCTAAGAAGAAACTGCAGAACCTCCCTAGACCCCTCAGAAACAATCAACCATGGTTCCCCCTGAAGACCCGAAACAGATGCCTGCAAAGACTCGTCAGATGTGCTGCCCACCGGATTCTTGCCAGCCTCCAACTCGGATGTAGCAGAGAAATCCAACAACACAACCAGGTGTCTCTGGGTTTGTAATAACCTCAGGAGAAACCCTCGGCAGAGGCTGGGCAGTGGAAGATTCCAGTCTTACTTTTTTTACCTTCTTCTTCCCTGACGGCTGACCCTTGGGGCAGGAAGTTCCATCCATATTATCTTTATCATCTTAGCAAGAAGCTTAAGATGCTGGTTATCAAGATACAATGAAAGGAAAGAAAGCCTACTATGAATGGTTTTTGGGACAAATGCTTGACAAACAGTACAAGATGTATAGTCGTGAGAAGCTCCTAGTCAAAAAGGCACTTATCATGGTGGCTTTTATGGGGAATCTGTCTCCCACACTGGCATTTACCCTTCTCGGATGACATTAATCACAAAGACAGCACAAAAAAAGAAGAAAAGAACAAAAACCCCAATGGGGTACTTATTTGCAACAGTAAGTATGTCAGCAAACATGAGAAAACACCAGAATGCCAATAAACAGAACAAAAAGACAATAAAATGGATGGAGGCAAAAAGACTGATGTTTAAAAGCAGCGTTCAGACTGGCAGCAAAGAAGTTCTGGGGGATGCAATGCCTGAACGTCCCCTTTATGTACTGTAGTGTGTAGGTGAGGAGTGTGTAGGTGATGTTCAGTGTACCTTAAAGCAACAGCAGACTTTGGTAGACTGGCCGGACCATGGGCTTCATGACAGGGAATCCCATAAGTAATGAATACTGCAGCAGTGAATATAAGGACATCAAGAATATCACAAAATTGGTTCCAGTGAACAAATAGTGCTTTGTTAGCCCTGCAGCAGGTTCTAATGTGCACAGTTATGCTCAGGATGGTGTTCATGCAGCCTTGTATATACCTAACCACCTGTTTCCTCCTACCCAAACACTTTTCCCCTTCCTGTTCCTCACAAACACTCTAGCCTACTTCCTGCCTTCAACATAGAAACCCTACCTTCTCCACCACCTCTCTATACACACCACCCTATAACCATTAACTATTACCTATAATTAATATTTTTAACTGCAGTAAATATGCATATCTGAACGTAGTACAAATAAATTGACAATATATAATTCCCATTCACCTTATCCATAGTCAAAAATATCATTACAGATAAAGTAGCAATTACCCCCCCCCTCCCCGTATTTACTAACTCACTATCTCTGCTATCCTCTCTAAACTAGAGGATACCAATTACCTAACCAATACGTCTTACACATACTGCAGCTTCCTAACACATAAAACGATAGCTCTTGCACTGGCCATACTCTCCATCACTTTTCTGTAGCCATATACCCAGCATTACCTGATGCTTATATAGCTCCTAAATCCCTAACATCACTTCAACTTGTAGCTACAGACAACTCCCATTAGGAAAGTCTTACACTCTCATTCACCTATCACTTCAAATCTCTTACCTGTCTTAACAACAAACTCCCACATACTAATACTGCACCTTTAATACAACACCAATCGCACTCATTCATAGATAGTACCCTTGCATGTAACACATTCTTTCTGAAACTAGGTAACATGGGTTACACATATCCAACCCAGCTACTAAAAACATTATTCTACCCATTAATAATCTTCACCTACTCCTACTTTCCATCCTGTCCTCCTACCACACTCAGTTTCATAACCACACCCCATCCCATTGGTAAACTGATTCCACAGCCAACACCACAAAACTAAAAAACTTCCCTATATCGCCATGTGATCTTACCTCCCCCTACCCTTCTCTTACTCGCACATTAAATTGAAAATCAAAACTAGCCCCCTCTCTTCTCAAAGACAAACTAAAATAATTCACAAATTGACCAAACTCTATCTACACCTACTCCATAAACTCACTTGCAGTGGTGATATACATCCCAATCCAGGACCCAAAACATCAGTCAGCCCCAAACTTAAATCAGCTAAATCCCCTACACCACAGACCTACTTCAGCTCTCCTCTTCTTAAACATTAATGTAAGAAGTATACTTAACAAAATTCATGACTTTCATACCCTGCTAGCTATATACAAACCAGATATCACTGTGTTAATAGAAACATGGCTCAAACCACAACATCACAATAATGAAATTACTGCCCAGGGTTACAACATTATCCGAAGAGACAGATCAGAGAAAAATGGTGGAGGTGTTGCAATATTATTCCAAATTCATCTTGCCTTAGAACAACTAGATTACATTACCCATGAATTCAAAAATGTAGAACTAATCCTTGCCAAATTAAAAGTAAGTTCCAACAAACATAATTATTGCAGGTGGCTACATACCACCAGGCAATAACGCCACTGTAATGGAAAGCCTGCTTAATTGGACCTCCAACTCCCTTCCACATGAAACAATACTATTAGGAGACTTCAATATTGACTGACTTCACTGCTCCAGCCATAACCCCTCTGCCTTCATAAACCTCTACAGGTTTACTCAAACTATAACTAGCCCCACTCGAATTGACAAAACTTCCAAATGCCAGTCCATCTTAGATTGAATCCTGGTATCTGACCCCGCTATTGCACAGCAATCTGGTTGTCTTCCAGATACCCTAAGTGACCACCATCCAACCTACCTAATTAGGAACAGATCCCAAACCATCAACTAGCCTATCTTCAGAGTAGTTAGAAACAAAAAAAACTTTATAGCTACTGATCTCATTAATACTCTAAAAAGCTGTAACTGGACCCCCTAAAACATCTACCTCTAGACAATGCCATCAAGTATTTTAGCACAACCTTCATAAAAATCTTAAACCATCAGGCACCCCCTAGAACCATTAGAATAAAAACTAACTATGCCCCAAGGCTAAGAAAAGATACTAAAGCTATAATGAAAGAAAGGGACAAGGCCTGGATTCAATATTAGAAAAACAAAACCACTACTTTGAGACAAGACAAAACTATGTAGAGCTCCGCAACAAAGCCAAAAAACAAATTAAACTAGACAAATCCAGCTAATATACAAGCATACAAGAAAAATATGCTCACAACCCACAAAAATTCTGGGCCTCAATAAATGGTATACTGCATCCAGGAAAGTCCACGACTCCAACCCCTGTGGTTTCAAATAACCATCAAAACATTCCTACTCAGTTACAAATTCTTTACCGAAACAGTCCAGGCCCTTGCCAATGCCCAAAATAGTACTAGCAGCCCCACAGCAATAACTACCCCAACCCACCCCAATAAACAAAACAATAGCCCCAATTTTCACCTCCACTCTGTATCCACCAAATCAATATCTAAACTCCTTGGTAAACTTAAACCAACCACTCTAGCAGCTGATAAGCTGCCAGCAGACTTTGTTTGGATCTCAGCTGAAGCTATAGCCTATCCTGTCTCTATTCTCATAAACAGATCTCTCTCAGAATGCAAAGTCCCCACGTCATGGAAAACATCATATATAATTCCACTGCACAAAGGAGGCAACTCCTTAGAGCTCATCAACTATTGCCCAATAGCAATCCTATCACCTTTATCCAAAATATTAGAAAGAGTTGTTCATACTCAACTAATACAGTACCTCTAGAATAACAGTCTACTCTCCATATCCCAGTATGGCTTTAGACCTTCCCATAGCACCACCACAGCACTACTATCATTCACCAACATAGTTAACCACCACAGAAACAAGGGTCTATTTGTTTCTTCCATATTCTTAGACCTATCAAAAGCCTTTGACATGGTAAACCACAGTGTGCTTCTTGATACCCTATCCACCCTAAATATAAGTCCCTCCTCTATATCATGGTTCAACAGCTACTTATCTGCCCATCAGCAAGCAGTCCTATGGCAGGACCAATTGTCCCCCTTGTTAACAGTAACCATAGGAGTCCCTCAAGGATCCATCCTTGGCCCATTGCTGTTCTCTCTATTTACAAATCAGATCTTTTCATCCTCTCCCACTGCCTCAATAGTACAATATGCTGATGAGGGTCTATATTACTAGAACGAATGCTTAAATGTTCGAATCTGTAAAGGTCGACCTTTAGAGATCGAACACTTAAACGTTCAAAACAGTAAAAAGTATACAAAAATGTAGAAAGGGTCTAGGCAGGGGCAAGCCCTGCCCCACACCTCTTAAATATACCAACCCCAAGATCGCACTTCAGTGAACTACAGAGTGGAAATGGGAAATTTCCCATTCCCTACACTGTCGCATTATCTTGGAGTTGGTATATTAAAGTAGGGGGGTGTGGGGCACAGCCCCATGTGAGGTGCAGGAGGCTTGCCCCCCTGCTTAAACCCTTTAGTATTTTTTTCTATTGTGTATTTTTTTTTTTAATTTTTGTAAAATTTCGATCGCTTAACTGTTTGATCTCTAAAGGTCGACCTTTAGAGATTCGAACATTTAAGCAGTCGAGCATCTAATATAGACCCACTGATGACATTACCCTCATATGTGCTGCCCCTACCCTTAGTGAACTGCAAACCCTTACCCAAAATAACTTCACCCTAGCCGAAACTTGGTTCACTAACATCAAACTTCTTCTTAATCCCGAAAAAAACAAACTAATTCTTTTCAGTCCTGGCAGAGCTCCTCCCCTAAATAATAATTTCACCATTAGCTCCAAAGAAAACATTCAAATCAGTCCAACTACACACACTAAACTGCTAGGCGTATAAATAGACAATAACCTGAGGTTCGACATCCACATAGCACAAACCATTAAGAAAGTTAATAAAAAACTTGGTCTACTCTACAGGAACAAACAGTTTATGACAAAAAGCACCAAAGTAACCATGGCAAGGACTCATCTTCTATCCACCCTTCTCTATGCCTCTCCCATCGTGACAAATCTCCACCAAACTGATCTAAATAAAATGGAATCTTGCTATAACAAGATTTCCAAGTTTGCTACTGAAGCCTCATATAGGTCCCACCATTGTCTATCCCTTAAACAACTCAACTGGCTTGAGTTGCCCCATATACTTCTACTCCATCAACTCTCTATAGCGCACAAACTCTACTACCTTCCTGAGATAACTCCAGTACTTCAGCACCTAATTCTGCCCCACATTCCCTCTAGAGCCTTAAGATCTAGTAAACAGAACCTCATAACTGTCATCAAACATCTCTGAATTTTATAAACTATCCATGGAACCTATTTCCAAAGTATTATTAAAAGTTTTCAACTTTATAATACAACATGGAATAACAGATAATTATTTAAATAACTCCAAAACAGTGCTAATTCCAAAACCGAATTCTGACCCAACAGATCCAGCAAACTATAGACCAATAGCCCTGATAAATACCGACCTTAAGATCCTAGCTCATGTTATAGCAAATAGACTTAAGAATGTGCTCCCCTCTATCATTTCCCAAGAACAATGGGGTTTATGATAAACAGGCAAACAAGTGATAACACCCTCCTTTTAGATACCATTATTAGACTTCTTAACAGTGACAAATGCACCAGATATGTCCTCACGGCAGATGCAACCAAAGCTTTTGATAGAGTTAATTTACACTTCCTATTTAATATATTGCCTTTGTATGATTTTCCTCAGGAATTCATAAAGATAATTAAGGTTCTATATCAGAAAGCTTCTACCACTATTCAGATAAATAAGCTCAAAACTAACCATATACTGTTATCCAATGGTACAAGACTAGGTTGCCCTCTTTCCCCATACCTCTTTAATCTTTATCTAGAACCTCTCCTTCTGTTTATTTCACAAAAAAACTTCTATCACATACCTAGAATCTATAATACAAATCTTATATTCTCTGCTTTTGCTGATGATGTAAATATATATTTTCAACTACTCACTACTGACCTCCCAAAAATACTTAAAGCTATAGATGAGTTCTCTGAAATCTCTAACTATAATTTAAATCTAAACAAATCCCACATATTTCCCATGAATCTTATAGGTCATAAGGAATGTTACTTTCCCATGAGTGAGATCAAGATAAGTTACCAGATAAAATACCTAGGAATAATATTTACTCCTGACTTTAAGGATATGATAAAGAATAACCTATTGCGTACATGGACCAGTATTGAAAGTGATATCAATAGTTGGAAGAATATTAATATGTCATTACTCTCAAAAGCTAGTGTTGTTAAGATGAACCTTTTACCAAGAATACTCTTTCAACTAAATGCTACTTTTTCAAATATTCCCAAAAATTCTTTCTTGATGTAGAAAAAGCTATATCAAGATTCTTATAGTACCCCAAATCCACTAGAATTAAATATGGCAAACTTGTACTTACCAAAGATAAAGGGGGATTGGGGTTACCTGATTTCAAACTATATTATAGTATAATTACTGCCTACAGACTAATACAGATAATAAGCCATGAACCGTATGTAAATACCTGGACACCCCAATGGACCAAAATCTGGTCTGAACAACTGAAATCCCTTGGGTATAACAGCAAATCACTACCATTTTTAAACCTAAATCAAAATGGTATATTCACGAAGAATATACACCCACTAATTAAATACATGATTCTTACTACACAGAAATTATTTAAATCATTGCAATTATTAGATGCTCTTGCCTTTATACAACCACTCCACCTAAATCCCGACCTACTAATAATTAATAAACCCTTAAATCTAACAAATTACCCTCTGATAAAAGATCTCACAGTATGGGAAATATACCAATGGAGAGAATCCAATATACAACAAATAAGACTAGAACTAAATCTTACTAAGAAATATAAATGTTATTCTTACCCAAATCCATTATCTCATAAATGGTAAATTCTCACAAACACAAGCCCCGGGATTCATGAAGCTTGCGCCAGGCGCACGCATAGCGTAGGCGTTATAATGACAAATATGGCCGCCGAGCGATTCAGGTACGATCTAATTCCATGTGCACTACCGGCGTACACCAGATCTGCGCAGCCCCTGGCGTAGGTATGCAAATCACCCCATGTGCAGTGTTGCACCATGCAAATGAAGGCATATAGCAATTCATGAAGTGGTGCAGGCGTAGCGTAAGCCCACGGAAATGTAAACCAAAAAACACGGTTTACATTTTCCCAAACATAACATCAGAGCTATGGAAGAGGGCCAGACCCAGGTATCACAACGTGAACATATGCCAATGGCGAAATACACAGCCAATGGCATAAGAAAAGATGCACAACATGTAAATAACAACATTTAATGTCATGTCCACAGTAATGCACAGCAGAACCGCAGGGCATGTGTGTGGAAGCTGTAACATAAAGAAATAATATAAAAATGTCATAAAATCGCAACGTAATAGAAATCAGGTTTACAGCATAACACACAAAGGTAGACATGGAACACCACAACCAAGGTGCAAGGGTTGCTAAGGGCTTGCGATAGTGTTCGGCGCGGTAACTATGAATTAGTAGTCAATGCCATGCAAATGAGGCAGATAATACTGAATCGCAAATGTCCCACCAGAGGAAGGTTGTACCATACGGCGCAGTGGTATAACACCGAGGAGTGGCTCAGAGGAGATACATGACATCAGCAGAGGGGTGTGCCACTGTAGCACTAAGCACATTGGAGCATTGCAAATCTGGCCTGTCTGTTGCTAAGCAAAGCTGCAGGATAGGGATGGGGAGGAATTGTTTAGCTGAGAGCACACATGGTGGCCAAAAGCGCATGTGTACGAGGATGAAAACGTGCCCGAAACCCAGTAATCAGACGCATGCGCCACAAACAATAGCAGAAACAGGAAGGTCAGGGGAAGAAAAGGAAATGCGGAAGTAGGGTAATTGGAGTACTAATGAGCAATCAACACCAATCAACCCACGAAGGCCAATCGACGGCAGCTGACAAGTACGCTTGCAGAAACCTGCAAAACAGGATAGGGGAGGCATGTCAATGCAAAGAAAGGAGGGGAGGTATTGGATTGCAAAGATAGGAGACCTGACACAGCAGAGCAAAGCAAACCGACAGCAGACCGGCAGTAGCACACATAACGCAAGATACGCCAGGTCCAGGAAAGCACAAATGAAAGTAGGCTGCAGGATGCACGCCAGAAAATGGTAGGTGCAATGTCCAGAAATGTAAAGGGAAGGTCACGAGGTAATCCACGGCAGGCAAATGTAATTCAACACAAAGACACCACAATAGTAGTTCCGCAGTAAAACACATAACATAACCTGTAGCTACGAAAGCGTACATACACACCCTATGACATCATCGGTGTTCACAGCACAATATAAAGTATGTAAGCACCCAACACACACCTGTGTATTCCCAAACACCGCACCACAGGTGTAACACACAACTTTAAAATGTACATGTTGGGAGCTGCCATAGATGTGATTCATCAGCATGTGTTAGAGACTGGCGGTGTTGTGGAGGATGATGCCAACAACCACTGCAGGCCTCGGAGGAGAACCTACCAGGGGCTACATGACCTGGAGATAGTAGAGCATTACAGGGTGGACAGGGACATCTTACAGCAAATAGTGGAGCTGTGCCGTACGCCTGAGAACCAGAAACAACAGAGGAGAACCCATACCAGTGGACACGAAGGTATGTGTAAGCCTGAATACTGGCCACAGGTACCTTTCAAAGGCCAACTGAGCATCCAGGGTACTACACGAGATCCTGGATGCGATGATACCAGATGGGAAAGAGCAGATATAGTAGCCCAGAAGACAGGAGGAGTTGGCCAGCAATATCGTCACTTCCACCGTGTGGCACAATACCCGGAGGTACTGGGTGCGATAGACATACAAATCAAGTCACCACCGGTGAGCAGGGTAATTCCACTCCATCAACTGCCAGGTGGTGTGCAATGCCCAGG
>NC_056744.1:1292564836-1292619836 GCF_019279795.1 Protopterus annectens | reverse complement strand
CCAGAGCTCTGAAAAATTCCCTGGCTGAAATGAGAGTTAAGGCCTTTGGAGGAGGCAGGGATGCCAGCACTGGCATCGTCTGTATCCTGCAACCCGGAAAGACATGATCCTGAGAAGGAGTCAGGAAAGACTTTTTGAATTTTATTGTGAACCACAGACTTTGAAGAAGAGAAATGGTAAAATGAAGATTTTGCAAAAGGACCTCTGGAGAGTATGCCTGAATCAGCAGGTGATCCAAGAAAGGAAATATTTGGATCCCTTGAAGTCTGCAAAAAGCAATCACAGGAGCGAGGCATTTGGTGAAAACCCTTGGGGCAGTAGAAAGGCCAAAGGACAAAGTATAGAACTGAAAATGCCAGGAAGCAACAGAGAAATGCAAAAACCTCCTGAAAAGAGGATAGTTTGGAATATGGAGATAAGCATCCTTGAGCTCCAGAGACATTAGAAAGGCCTGAGGTAACAAGAGAGGAAAAAGGGTCTGAAGGGACAGCATCTGAAAGGAAGGAACCTTCAGAAAAGTGTTTACATGAGAAATGTCTGGAACTGGTCTCCATGTACCTTCTTTTCTGGGCACTAGAAACATTCTTGAATAAAGCCCCTTCCCCCTTTGGGACACAGGCACCTCTTGAATAATACCCTGAGACAAGAGATCTTGAAGTACCTCTGGAAAAAAGGAAGTTGTTCACAAGGAGGCTGAGGAATGCATATCACCCTAGAGATCATGTCCACAAAGGAAATTTCCTCAGAAGGAGTATCAGGAGTATTAGTGTCCTCCTTCTCAGACCTGTAGTCTAAAGGAGAAGGAATATGGACAAAATAAATAAGAGATTCTTCATCAGAATCCAACTCTTCCTCAGAAGAATTTAATTCCCTGGGCCTTTTAGGTGAAGAAGACCAAGGAGGAGCAGGAGCTAAAACCACTTGAGGAGGCATTAGTAACAGTAAAGCATTAAATAACCCCTGAGTAAAGGCCTGCCACTCACTTTGTGGATCCCTAGGAGCAGAAAAAACATGTCTAGTTTTCTGTTTCTTTTTTAAGGGGACATTTGTCCTTGAAAACTAGGGGGGGGGGGCTGACTCAGGATGGTATTCCACAACTGTAGTTGGAACTTCTTCCCTAAGAAGAAACTGCAGAACCTCCCTAGACCCCTCAGAAACAATCAACCATGGTTCCCCCTGAAGACCCGAAACAGATGCCTGCAAAGACTCGTCAGATGTGCTGCCCACCGGATTCTTGCCAGCCTCCAACTCGGATGTAGCAGAGAAATCCAACAACACAACCAGGTGTCTCTGGGTTTGTAATAACCTCAGGAGAAACCCTCGGCAGAGGCTGGGCAGTGGAAGATTCCAGTCTTACTTTTTTTACCTTCTTCTTCCCTGACGGCTGACCCTTGGGGCAGGAAGTTCCATCCATATTATCTTTATCATCTTAGCAAGAAGCTTAAGATGCTGGTTATCAAGATACAATGAAAGGAAAGAAAGCCTACTATGAATGGTTTTTGGGACAAATGCTTGACAAACAGTACAAGATGTATAGTCGTGAGAAGCTCCTAGTCAAAAAGGCACTTATCATGGTGGCTTTTATGGGGAATCTGTCTCCCACACTGGCATTTACCCTTCTCGGATGACATTAATCACAAAGACAGCACAAAAAAAGAAGAAAAGAACAAAAACCCCAATGGGGTACTTATTTGCAACAGTAAGTATGTCAGCAAACATGAGAAAACACCAGAATGCCAATAAACAGAACAAAAAGACAATAAAATGGATGGAGGCAAAAAGACTGATGTTTAAAAGCAGCGTTCAGACTGGCAGCAAAGAAGTTCTGGGGGATGCAATGCCTGAACGTCACCTTTGTGTACTGTAGTGTGTAGGTGAGGAGTGTGTAGGTGATGTTCAGTGTACCTTAAAGCAACAGCAGACTTTGGTAGACTGGCCGGACCATGGGCTTCATGACAGGGAATCCCATAAGTAATGAATACTGCAGCAGTGAATATAAGGACATCAAGAATATCACAAAATTGGTTCCAGTGAACAAATAGTGCTTTGTTAGCCCTGCAGCAGGTTCTAATGTGCACAGTTATGCTCAGGATGGTGTTCATGCAGCCTTGTATATACCTAACCACCTGTTTCCTCCTACCCAAACACTTTTCCCCTTCCTGTTCCTCACAAACACTCTAGCCTACTTCCTGCCTTCAACATAGAATCCCTACCTTCTCCACCACCTCTCTATACACACCACCCTATAACCATTAACTATTACCTATAATTAATATTTTTAACTGCAGTAAATATGCATATCTGAACGTAGTACAAATAAATTGACAATATATAATTCCCATTCACCTTATCCATAGTCAAAAATATCATTACAGATAAAGTAGCAATTACCCTCCCGTATTTACTAACTCACTATCTCTGCTATCCTCTCTAAACTAGAGGATACCAATTACCTAACCAATACGTCTTACACATACTGCAGCTTCCTAACACATAAAACGATAGCTCTTGCACTGGCCATACTCTCCATCACTTTTCTGTAGCCATATACCCAGCATTACCTGATGCTTATATAGCTCCTAAATCCCTAACATCACTTCAACTTGTAGCTACAGACAACTCCCATTAGGAAAGTCTTACACCTCATTCACCTATCACTTCAAATCTCTTACCTGTCTTAACAACAAACTCCCACATACTAATACTGCACCTTTAATACAACACCAATCGCACTCATTCATAGATAGTACCCTTGCATGTAACACATTCTTTCTGAAACTAGGTAACATGGGTTACACATATCCAACCCAGCTACTAAAAACATTATTCTACCCATTAATAATCTTCACCTACTCCTACTTTCCATCCTGTCCTCCTACCACACTCAGCTTCATAACCACACCCCATCCCATTGGTAAACTGATTCCACAGCCAACACCACAAAACTAAAAAACTTCCCTATATCGCCATGTGATCTTACCTCCCCCCTACCCTTCTCTTACTCGCACATTAAATTGAAAATCAAAACTAGCCCCCTCTCTTCTCAAAGACAAACTAAAATAATTCACAAATTGACCAAACTCTATCTACACCTACTCCATAAACTCACTTGCAGTGGTGATATACATCCCAATCCAGGACCCAAAACATCAGTCAGCCCCAAACTTAAATCAGCTAAATCCCCTACACCACAGACCTACTTCAGCTCTCCTCTTCTTAAACATTAATGTAAGAAGTATACTTAACAAAATTCATGACTTTCATACCCTGCTAGCTATATACAAACCAGATATCGCTGTGTTAACAGAAACATGGCTCAAACCACAACATCACAATAATGAAATTACTGCCCAGGGTTACAACATTATCCGAAGAGACAGATCAGAGAAAAATGGTGGAGGTGTTGCAATATTATTCCAAATTCATCTTGCCTTAGAACAACTAGATTACATTACCCATGAATTCAAAAATGTAGAACTAATCCTTGCCAAATTAAAAATAAGTTCCAACAAACATAATTATTGCAGGTGGCTACATACCACCAGGCAATAACGCCATTGTAATGGAAAGCCTGCTTAATTGGACCTCCAACTCCCTTCCACATGAAACAATACTATTAGGAGACTTCAATATTGACTGACTTCATTGCTCCAGCCATAACCCCTCTGCCTTCATAAACCTCTACAGGTTTACTCAAACTATAACTAGCCCCACTCGAATTGACAAAACTTCCAAATGCCAGTCCATCTTAGATTGAATCCTGGTATCTGACCCCGCTATTGCACAGCAATCTGGTTGTCTTCCAGATACCCTAAGTGACCACCATCCAACCTACCTAATTAGGAACAGATCCCAAACCATCAACTAGCCTATCTTCAGAGTAGTTAGAAACAAAAAAAACTTTATAGCTACTGATCTCATTAATACTCTAAAAAGCTGTAACTGGACCCCCTAAAACATCTACCTCTAGACAATGCCATCAAGTATTTTAGCACAACCTTCATAAAAATCTTAAACCATCAGGCACCCCCTAGAACCATTAGAATAAAAACTAACTATGCCCCAAGGCTAAGAAAAGATACTAAAGCTATAATGAAAGAAAGGGACAAGGCCTGGATTCAATATTAGAAAAACAAAACCACTACTTTGAGACAAGACAAAACTATGTAGAGCTCCGCAACAAAGCCAAAAAACAAATCAAACTAGACAAATCCAGCTACTATACAAGCATACAAGAAAAATATGCTCACAACCCACAAAAATTCTGGGCCTCAATAAATGGTATACTGCATCCAGGAAAGTCCACGACTCCAACCCCTGTGGTTTCAAATAACCATCAAAACATTCCTACTCAGTTACAAATTCTTTACCGAAACAGTCCAGGCCCTTGCCAATGCCCAAAATAGTACTAGCAGCCCCACAGCAATAACTACCCTAACCCACCCCAATAAACAAAACAATATCCCCAATTTTCACCTCCACTCTGTATCCACCAAATCAATATCTAAACTCCTTGGTAAACTTAAACCAAACACTCTAGCAGCTGATAAGCTGCCAGCAGACTTTGTTTGGATCTCAGCTGAAGCTATAGCCTATCCTGTCTCTATTCTCATAAACAGATCTCTCTCAGAATGCAAAGTCCCCACGTCATGGAAAACATCATATATAATTCCACTGCACAAAGGAGGCAACTCCTTAGAGCTCATCAACTATTGCCCAATAGCAATCCTATCACCTTTATCCAAAATATTAGAAAGAGTTGTTCATACTCAACTAATACAGTACCTCTAGAATAACAGTCTACTCTCCATATCCCAGTATGGCTTTAGACCTTCCCATAGCACCACCACAGCACTACTATCATTCACCAACATAGTTAACCACCACAGAAACAAGGGTCTATTTGTTTCTTCCATATTCTTAGACCTATCAAAAGCCTTTGACATGGTAAACCACAGTGTGCTTCTTGATACCCTATCCACCCTAAATATAAGTCCCTCCTCTATATCATGGTTCAACAGCTACTTATCTGCCCATCAGCAAGCAGTCCTATGGCAGGACCAATTGTCCCCCTTGTTAACAGTAACCATAGGAGTCCCTCAAGGATCCATCCTTGGCCCATTGCTGTTCTCTCTATTTACAAATCAGATCTTTTCATCCTCTCCCACTGCCTCAATAGTACAATATGCTGATGAGGGTCTATATTACTAGAACGAATGCTTAAATGTTCGAATCTGTAAAGGTCGACCTTTAGAGATCGAACACTTAAACGTTCAAAACAGTAAAAAAGTATACAAAAAATGTAGAAAGGGTTTAGGCAGGGGGGCAAGCCCCCCTGCACCCCCCACACCCCCCGCTACTTAAATATACCAACCCCAAGATCGCACTTCAGTGAACTACAGAGCGGAAATGGGAAATTTCCCATTCCCTACACTGTCGCATTATCTTGGAGTTGGTATATTAAAGTAGGGGGGTGTGGGGGCACAGCCCCCCATGTGAGGGTGCAGGGAGGCTTGCCCCCCTGCTTAAACCCTTTAGTATTTTTTTCTATTGTGTATTTTTTTTTTTTAATTTTTGTAAAATTTCGATCGCTTAACTGTTTGATCTCTAAAGGTCGACCTTTAGAGATTCAAACATTTAAGCAGTCGAGCATCTAATATAGACCCACTGATGACATTACCCTCATATGTGCTGCCCCTACCCTTAGTGAACTGCAAACCCTTACCCAAAATAACTTCACCCTAGCCGAAACTTGGTTCACTAACATCAAACTTCTTCTTAATCCCGAAAAAACAAACTAATTCTTTTCAGTCCTGGCAGAGCTCCTCCCCTAAATAATAATTTCACCATTAGCTCCAAAGAAAACATTCAAATCAGTCCAACTACACACACTAAACTGCTAGGCGTATAAATAGACAATAACCTGAGGTTCGACATCCACATAGCACAAACCATTAAGAAAGTTAATAAAAAACTTGGTCTACTCTACAGGAACAAACAGTTTATGACAAAAAGCACCAAAGTAACCATGGCAAGGACTCATCTTCTATCCACCCTTCTCTATGCCTCTCCCATCGTGACAAATCTCCACCAAACTGATCTAAATAAAATGGAATCTTGCTATAACAAGATTTCCAAGTTTGCTACTGAAGCCTCATATAGGTCCCACCATTGTCTATCCCTTAAACAACTCAACTGGCTTGAGTTGCCTCATATACTTCTACTTCATCAACACTATAGCGCACAAACTCTACTACCTTCCTGAGATAACTCCAGTACTTCAGCACCTAATTCTGCCCCACATTCCCTCTAGAGCCTTAAGATCTAGTAAACAGAACCTCATAACTGTCATCAAACATCTCTGAATTTTATAAACTATCCATGGAACCTATTTCCAAAGTATTATTAAAAGTTTTCAACTTTATAATACAACATGGAATAACAGATAATTATTTAAATAACTCCAAAACAGTGCTGATTCCAAAACCGAATTCTGACCCAACAGATCCAGCAAACTATAGACCAATAGCCCTGATAAATACTGACCTTAAGATCCTAGCTCATGTTATAGCAAATAGACTTAAGAATGTGCTCCCCTCTATCATTTCCCAAGAACAATGGGGTTTATGATAAACAGGCAAACAAGTGATAACACCCTCCTTTTAGATACCATTATTAGACTTCTTAACAGTGACAAATGCACCAGATATGTCCTCACGGCAGATGCAACCAAAGCTTTTGATAGAGTTAATTTACACTTCCTATTTAATATATTGCCTTTGTATGATTTTCCTCAGGAATTCATAAGGATAATTAAGGTTCTATATCAGAAAGCTTCTACCACTATTCAGATAAATAAGCTCAAAACTAACCATATACTGTTATCCAATGGTACAAGACTAGGTTGCCCTCTTTCCCCATACCTCTTTAATCTTTATCTAGAACCTCTCCTTCTGTTTATTTCACAAAAAAACTTCTATCACATACCTAGAATCTATAATACAAATCTTATATTCTCTGCTTTTGCTGATGATGTAAATATATATTTTCAACTACTCACTACTGACCTCCCAAAAATACTTAAAGCTATAGATGAGTTCTCTGAAATCTCTAACTATAATTTAAATCTAAACAAATCCCACATATTTCCCATGAATCTTATAGGTCATAAGGAATGTTACTTTCCCATGAGTGAGATCAAGATAAGTTACCAGATAAAATACCTAGGAATAATATTTACTCCTGACTTTAAGGATATGATAAAGAATAACCTATTGCGTACATGGACCAGTATTGAAAGTGATATCAATAGTTGGAAGAATATTAATATGTCATTACTCTCAAAAGCTAGTGTTGTTAGATGAACCTTTACCAAGAATACTCTTTCAACTAAATGCTACTTTTCAAATATTCCCAAAATTCTTTCTTGATGTAGAAAAAGCTATATCAAGATTCTTATAGTACCCCAAATCCACTAGAATTAAATATGGCAAACTTGTACTTACCAAAGATAAAGGGGGATTGGGGTTACCTGATTTCAAACTATATTATAGTATAATTACTGCCTACAGACTAATACAGATAATAAGCCATGAACCGTATGTAAATACCTGGACACCCCAATGGACCAAAATCTGGTCTGAACAACTGAAATCCCTTGGGTATAACAGCAAATCACTACCATTTTTAAACCTAATCAAAATGGTATATTCAAAAGAATATACACCCACTAATTAAATACATGATTCTTACTACACAGAAATTATTTAAATCATTGCAATTATTAGATGCTCTTGCCTTTATACAACCACTCCACCTAAATCCGACCTACTAATAATTAATAAACCCGTAAATCTAACAAATTACCCTCTGATAAAAGATCTCACAGTATGGGAAATATACCAATGGAGAGAATCCAATATACAACAAATAAGACTAGAACTAAATCTTACTAAGAAATATAAATGTTATTCTTACCCAAATCCATTATCTCATAAATGGTAAATTCTCACAAACACAAGCCCCGGGATTCATGAAGCTTGCCAGGCACGCATAGCGAGGCGTTATAATGCCAAATATGGCCGAGCGATTCAGGTACGATCCAATTCCATGTGCACTACCGGCATATGCCAGATCTGCGCAGCCCTGGCGTAGGTATGCAAATCACCCCATGTGCAGTGTTGCACCATGCAAATGAAGGCATATAGCAATTCATGAAGTGGTGCAGGCGTAACGTAAGCCCACGGAAATGTAAACCAAAAAACACGGTTTACATTTTCCCAAACATAACATCGGAGCTATGGAAGAGGGCCAGACCCAGGTATCACAACGTGAACATATGCCAATGGCGAAATACACAGCCAATGGCATAAGAAAAGATGCACAACATGTAAATAACAACATTTAATGTCATGTCCACAGTAATGCACAGCAGAACCGCAAGGCATGTGTGTGGAAGCTGTAACATAAAGAAATAATATAAAAATGTCATAAAATCGCAACGTAATAGAAATCAGGTTTACAGCATAACACACAAAGGTAGACATGGAACACCACAACCAAGGTGCAAGGGTTGCTAAGGGCTTGCGATAGTGTTCAGCGCGGTAACTATGAATTAGTAGTCAATGCCATGCAAATGAGGCAGATAATACTGAATCGCAAATGTCCCACCGGAGGAAGGTTGTACCATACGGCGCAGTGGTATAACACCGAGGAGTGGCTCAGAGGAGATACATGACATCAGCAGAGGGTGTGCCACTGTAGCACTAAGCACATTGGAGCATTGCAAATCTGGCCTGTCCGTTGCTAAGCAAAGCTGCAGGATAGGGGTGGGGAGGAATTGTTTAGCTGAGAGCACACATGGTGGCCAAAAGCGCATGTGTACGAGGATGAAAACGTGCCCGAAACCCAGTAATCAGAAGCATGCGCCACAAACAATAGCAGAAACAGGAAGGTCAGGGGAAGAAAGGGAAATGCGGAAGTAGGGTAATTGGAGTACTAATGAGCAATCAACACCAATCAACCCACGAAGGCCAATCGACGGCAGCTGACAAGTACGCTTGCAGAAACCTGCAAAACAGGATAGGGGAGGCATGTCAATGCAAAGAAAGGAGGGGAGGTATTGGATTGCAAAGATAGGAGACCTGACACAGCAGAGCAAAGCAAACCGACAGCAGACCGGCAGTAGCACACATAACGCAAGATACGCCAGGTCCAGGAAAGCACAAATAAAAGTAGGCTGCAGGATGCACGCCAGAAAATGGTAGGTGCAATGCGCAGAAATGTAAAGGGAAGGTCACGAGGTAATCCACGGCAGGCAAATGTAATTCAACACAAAAGACACCACAATAGTAGTTCCGGCAGTAAAACACATAACATAACCTGTAGCTACGAATGTACATACACACCCTATGACATCATCGGTGTTCACAGCACAATAGTATAAAGTGTGTAAGCACCCAACACACACCTGTGTATTCCCAAACACCGCACCACAGGTGTAAACACACGGGGAACTTTTAAAATGTACATGTTGGGAGCTGCCATAGATGTGATTCATCAGCATGTGTTAGAGACTGACGGTGTTGTGGAGGATGATGCCAACAACCACTGCAGGCCTCGGAGGAGAAGGAGAGTGTTCAGACCAAGGGTAACCTACCAGGGGCTACATGACCTGGAGATAGTAGAGCATTACAGGGTGGACAGGGACATCTTACAGCAAATAGTGGAGCTGTGCCGGCCACGCCTGAGAACCAGAAACAACAGAGGAGAACCCATACCAGTGGACACGAAGGTATGTGTAAGCCTGCGAATACTGGCCACAGGTACCTTTCAAAGGCCAACTGGAGATATAATGGGTATCTCACAGGCATCAGCATCCAGGGTACTACACCAGTTCCTGGATGCCATGTTACCACATGCCAATGAGCAGATATACTTCCCCAGAACTCAGGAGGAGTTGGCCAGCAATATGCGTCACTTCCACCGTGTGGCACAATACCCGGAGGTACTGGGTGCGATAGACTGCACGCACATACAAATCAAGTCACCACCCGGTGAGCAGGGTATGCGCTACATAAACCACAAGGGATTCCACTCCATCAACTGCCAGGTCGTGTGCAATGCCCAGGGCATTATCATGGATGTGTGTGCTGGCAGCCCTGGAAGCTACCATGACTCCCATATCTGGCATGCCTCACAGCTGTATCAGGTATTTGTCAGGGGGGGACATGCCACATGGCCATCTTGTGGGGGATGCTGGCTATGCACTGGAGCCGTGGATGATGACTCCCATCAGAAATGCACACACACCCATGCAAGAACGCCATAATGAGGCACACGCACAAACCAGAATCATCATAGAGCGTGTGTTCGGGATGCTAAAATCACGGTTCCGGTGCTTGGATACATCTGGTGGAGCCTAGCAGTACTCTCCAAGCACGTGTGCCCACATCGTCATAGTATGTGCCATGCTACATAATATGATCCTGCGGAAGAAGCTGCAGCAGGGACAAAATGGTGAAGGCCCTCATAGCCCACCGCAATTGCCAAGGCCAGTACAGGCACAGAGGGATGCAGACCATGAACACGCTGTGCCAGCCCCAGTAGGCAGACGGAGGCATGCCCAATATGCCTACGCCTTGGCAAAGAGGGAACGTATAGCACATACACTGACCGTGTAGGCCCCTACGGACTGACACCTCTCCACCTGCACACACAGTAAAATGGATGGCACACAAACATGACCACCTGTAAATTGTAATGTATAGGTGGCCCAATGTGTGACTCCTACATAGGCAGCCCTCAAACATTGTAAACACAACAGTCAGTGCAACACAGAATGCCAACACCTGAACAGTACATGAGTCTTACAGCATATGATGGTGCTGTGTGCCTGTCACGTTCCCCGCCAGATATAGATATATATATATATATATATATATATATATATATATATATATATATATATATATATATATATATATGTATATATATATATATATATATATATATATATATATATATATATATATATATATATATATATGTACACATATGCATATATATATCATACAGATAGAAAGGGCAATAGAGGGATATATGGTGATATAGATGGATTCAGCGATATCTGCAAATATGATAGATAGTTCAACGACATTCATAACATCTTGGAGGTACAAATAAATAGGATACCGCCAACCATAGAATGTGTAACATACCGACATGCATAACCACGAGGCTGAAAGACCGATAGAACACAGTACCGGAACAGTACATCCGCGAGTAATAGTATGATGATATGAAGGGACGGTTAGTCACTGCTGACGGTGTCGCGGTCCATGTAGGTACTGTGTTCAACTGTGTCTGTGAGTGCCGTAGTCTGTGTAAGTGTGCATTGAGGGTGCCGTGTGCTTTTCTGTGTGACTGTAATGTGTGTGTGTGTCCACAACATGTGTATGTTGGTGCCAAGTCAGAGGCAGACCAGTATGGTAGGTGTGGGTATAGCTAGCCGTAGGCATACGGTTACTACCTGTCCCACAGTAGGAGGGACATCCCCACCAAGGACAGGTGTGTCCTGACATAAAACAGTACAAAGGGCAAATGTCCGAGATGATAGGACATAAATATGTCCCATATATAATGTAACAGTCGTATTTAATAGTTATGCCTGTATGTAAGAAACTTAAATGTTACATGCAACATGATAAATATCCAAAGTCACAACAATAGGTATGTAGTGAGGATAAAAGTATGTGCTACCTGTGTACTAACCGTGGCTACGTGTTGGCCTGTAAACACTGCTTTGTGTCCCGCAAGTGTCCAACAATGACCATATGATAAGGTGGCAACCCATGGCAAACAGGCTCTTTTAACAACACAACCACAATGACTGTAAATATCTGGGACAGAAATACAAGGGATAGCTGTCACCTACACATATCCCCTGATATATCGCTGCAATTACGGAGGTATACAAGTAGCAAGCTCACCTGCAGATGATATAGAAACCAATTAACAACGGCCCAACGTACGATCCCGTAACATAAGTCTACTAACTGTTAGCTCTCTAATCAGGGATGGAGCCCACACACATATATACGGATTATGTAGAAATGCAAGGCCCACAAACCGTATATGTTACGTACAACCACCAATATCCCCCACACTAGAAACTAAAGCAATACAAACTGTAATAGCAGCACAAACATCCAGTCAGTCAATTACATCTGCAGAACCCTCAACATACCGTGTGAGTGACACAATTAAAGGCGACATGCAAAATTGCAGGCATTGTATAATGGAACAAACAGCCATGTTACAGGTATTGATTGCAATACTCCGTTAACAGACATCGGGATGACAGGTACACCCACATGTAGAACCAAATACTCTACCTGTCACACACAATCCACGGGGGACATGAATCCAAACTATACTTGTCTCCATGCATAGCAGTTGCAGTTACTCATAACAAAACACAATACAGACCGTCTCCCTGAAGGTAGGGCAAATAGGCAATGCCCAAGTTGAGAATCCAATTATACCCCACTGTCACTGCGTAATTGGCGAATGGAGTAGCTGCACAGCTGATATGCAAGTAATTAGTCACTCAGGAACACCAATTGGTGGGAAGAATCCACATGTTTCAGGTATCGACGTATATAAGGATGACTTGCCAGACATTCAAACCGTATGCTCATACCGAAAAACAGTTGAAACACTGTGAGAGAGATAGAAACGAAACGCCGTAACGACAACAAGGTATGTAGAATGCCCGATATGTAAGGTTATGTATAGCATGATCTGTATTAATTAGTTTTACTGTATGTATAGCCTGGTTTGCATTAATTAAAGGTATTGATGTAGTGATGTCTTGCTGAGCATACTAACGCTTGTAGAATCTGTGCGTCCAGCAGTGGGACACAAGGTACACAGCACAGACACCAGAAGGGATGCTACATGAGGCCATTAAACAGAACAATGCCATACAACCTGCCGTCAGTGGTAGGGTATGTCCAACAAGGACGTGCCATAGCAGGGGATAGTATATGTTGATATACTGTCACAGCACGCATGTGTATGGGTAAATAACGTTAATGACATATGTAAGGTGGTCCCGCTGAGCAAGTATGCTTTGCATCATGGGATACTATGTGGAATATGTGTAATGTATAGTATTATAGGTAGATATGACAGATATTCTACACAGCATAACAGGCATATCATGCATACCACAGGTATCGTCTATTGGTATGTACAATAACAGGATACATATGGCCTGTAGGTATGGGACATAGTAATAGCATGATAGCTAATCTAAATGGAAGGGCTACCAAGTAACCATGCACAAAGGACATGTAATAGCTGCACAGGTGCATAGTGGGGTACTATGCAGTCTGTCAAGTCCATGTGTAAGCACAACTACAGTGTTCACACTAGTGGCACCTCTCCAGGGTAGTGTCCTGTGAAGAGCAGAGCCAGGAGTCACCTGCACCATTGCACAGTACAGCCACTGCAGTGATCCCAGGCCTACATGTGTCTCCCAATCACCAAGGGAGGTATCACATAAACAGTGCTACTGAGTGTCCCTGCGTGATGTACAGAGGGCTTATGTTCCACAGCATGGTGAGTGTCCTGTTTGGGAATGTAACCCAGAAGCACATCCCACTCATTGTGGCATGTGTGCACATATCCATGAGCATGTTGCTCACAGTGGCCTCTGCTTATGTTGCGTATGAGGAGTATATCCATCAATAATGTTGTGGACATGGGCCCTGTCTGATCAGCAGAGGTCACCCCTGAGTATGTAGTATGCAAATGTGTACAGATGTGGTGTCCGTAGTGCAGCCGCATATTTAAACTGTCGGAGCTCAGTAAATGTCATGGCGTGTTAATGTTGTGGCATGTAAAGCTGTAGCTGTTGTGTAAGGTACACCCTAAATGGGGTGGTGTACCCTTGAATATGTGTAGATGTCTTGAGTTCAGAGGTACAATGGGTGCCTATGTACCAGTTACACACCCAGTACAGATAGGTGTGGCCACATAGGAGGATATCCACGCCACAGTGGCAATACAGTAACCACAGGAGTGGATGCAACATATGTGTGTACTGCAAACATGTACAATGTGATATGTATGTAGGGGACTACCATCCATGTGATAGTCAGTGGGTGAATGGTGTAATGCAAAGGTGATGTGCATGCACCTTGTGTCATGCAGCTTGATGCCATGATAGTCATATTATGTATCTGTCACAGCAACACCCATATGGTTGGAGTCAGTATCAGCTGGTGGAGCAATCATGGCGCTTGGTATGTAGGGGTTCTAAAGCTAGGCAGGGAAAGTTTCCTGTGCCAGCCTGTTCCACAGGGAAGCATATACTTAACATGAGGGGCCCTATGACTGAGGACCGTGGTATGCCAGAGTACCTGACATGTAGTAGGTACTATGGTATGCTGGCCTCACTGTGTGTCCTGTCCATGAGCCACATAGCATAACATCCTGAGACACAGGGTACGATGTGCAGGTGGATGTGTATGTTGTCAATACCAGAATGGGGAATGGTGCTGAAAGGCAATGAGAGGACAATGTAGGATGTGTGGACTCCCGTACCATCAGCAACTGCCCTGGTAACTGTATGAAAGGAGTCCACCATGTGTAGGGGCCATGCTCTGGCCTTAACAAGCCCAACCCGGGTGGCAGCAGAGGACGGGAGACCAACAATGTCTCTGAGAATGATGTCCTTGACGATGTGCCCCATAGCCACGCAGAACAGTCCAGTCAGGTGTGTAGGACTATAGTCCCACTCGTGCAATGTGGTGCCACCTGTGTGTAGTGTGATAAATGCTGCTGTGTGCCATTCAGGGTCTACAATGTCTGAAACAAGGCTATTACTGAATATAGTGGCCTAGTGGGGAGACAAGTAATTCAGAGGTTGGTGGACATCACAGCCAGGAACGTTGGAAGGTGACATGGGGCCAGTGTCCCAGGACACATAGAGTGTAGGTCAGTACTGTGTAGGTGTGACCACAGGGACACCACAATGTTCATGTATGGATTGCGGCCCTGTAGTGAGTGAGAGGGTGTACTGTCAGCATTGAATCCATCCTCCAGCATGTTGCCAACAATACCTGGGTCTGCAATGTTCCTGAGTGACTGTTGCATGTGACAGCAGATGTGGGTGTTGCCATCGAATATTGACATACCACCATAATGCCTGGTGGTACACCCCGGAATGTGTGGCAGTCATGTTTACGTAGCTAGTCTTGGAGTATGTGATGAGGGACCCTGTGGCCCCACCACGGCTGACCAGTGAGCCACCCCACACATGGGAATCTACACCACTGTGCAACAGCCTACACCTGTTGTTGTATATGTCCGTGGAACATGACCACCAGAGTGGCGTCTGTTATCTGGTGTGTACCATCATGGCTCTGTGTGGAATAGCATGATCCATGCAGTTGTGTACATGCTAATTAAGTGCACTGGGGTATGTGTCAGCATTTGTATGTGCATTGTCCATCTGCACGGGTGTTATGATGTTAACAACCGCTGTCAGCAGACGTCTGTAGTAGGTGTAGTAGTACACATGTACTGTGTATGCTGTGATGGGTGTGTTTCCGGGATGTGGCTAACAAGGTAGATTAGCATATGTTCGGAATCCACCAATGAGGGGACAACCCCAGGTGTGTAACACCAGTCACATGGTGGTAGTGTTCATGCCAAGGGTAATGTAGGTCTTGGAGGTGGTGTGCATGTGTTGATCCAGCAGAGTGGAGGGTATGACTCATGGATGTGTTGGTACATGAGTGGCTATCCCAGTGAAGTGTGGGGTAGTGTCAGTCACACATCAGTAGAAGCTGAGGCCCACTGTCCACTATACCACCATAGAAGGTATGTTACCCATGGGGTATGATGTTGACTCTGTCGCTTGTTACAATGTGTATAGCAGTCCCGGACACAGTTAGTTGCACGTGGAGCACCTCTGATGCATTGTGCTAAGCAACTTGCCAGGATGTGTGCAAAACATAGTGGGATATGGGAACCCCTCAGCTGTGGGTGTGCCGGTCCAGGTATGTGCCTGGAAGGTATGGTCCGTCTATAACCTGTCATTGCAGGTGTGCTCTGCAGAGCCTACAGGCAGGTCCCAGTCACTGCAGAGATGTTGGAGTGGTGCATTATAAGGTGTGCCTTGCCTGCGTGCATCACAGGGGAAGATGCAAGCAATGTGTCACATGACCCCATGTCGTGCATGCCAGTTACCGCACTGCCGGTGACAGTTATTGGAAACTGTGCAGGACAGGCAGTATAGCAGCAGCAAGAGCCTAGCATGTGAGCTGTACTCCCAGGGCCGACAGGTGCAAGTCATCTGTGCCACAGCATTGTGTTTGACCAGGACAGTCATAGCGGACAGATACCACATGCCTGTGGAATGACAATAGGAGCATAGGCAACTGTTGAAGTGACACAGTCGGTCATTGTACAGTGGTATCGTGTCTGGATGAATGCAAAATGCTCCCCAGGGCTAGGCCCACACCCTCAGGGCTATAAGACTGGTGAGCTATTGCATGTCCCTGCACAAGTAGTCTGTGACGTGGCATCACAGGGCAGTAACACTAACTTGGCGAATGACAGACATATCGAACTTGGTGAGGTGTGGCATGGGTGCATAGGTTATGTTGCAGAAGCAGTTACCCGACAGCAAGATGTAAGCGACTAACGCCTTTTGTAGCCTGCTGTGTGGAACTGCAGTGTGACACCCTACAGAGTCAGCTATGACTGGTGTGTTGTGAATGTTATAACACACTATTGGCTGTATGTGGTGGGCACACATGAGTCTGTGGGCTATAAGCTGGTGATGTTGTCTTCCATGATGGGGGCTACCTCTGGTGCCTACAGTGAGTATGGGGACGTACTGCACAGGTTGTCCTTGTAAGTGTGGCCAGTGGTGTAGATTATGTGAGACTATGTGATGGGTGGGATGTGTTGCGAATGTTACACATCCCCAAATGACTGTCAGGTGCAGTCAGGGTTGGTGACAGCATTACCCCCAGCCATAGCTGTCAGCCTCCTGTCCCCAAAATGAGGAACATTAGCCCTCATACAGTGTGACAAATGGGCGAAACATGGAACACTTACAACTGGCTTACTAACAGCATCAACTAGGAAGGGCATATGATGGCTAATATAGGCTGGTCTTACATATAAAAGAGATATTCCAATGAATTAATATGATTCTCATCTATCTAGCCATGGCTAGCAGGTAAACTATGTACAACAATGAATGTGTGACAGACCCTTCCAATGTGGAACCTTGAGGAACATGCACCTTTTAGAACCCCAAATGAGGTACGTTCCCCGCAATGAGGTACACCTGAGAGCTATGGGCCCAGCACGGCTGCAGACATGCATCCCCCACAGGCTGTAGTGCCGTATGTTGGGAAGTGAGCATTGAATGTGTACACAAGACAATTGCTCTATTGCCACATGTACGACATATCCCTCATAAAGACAGGCAGTAGCACTGGTACGTGACAGTTGGACATGCCTGCATATACAACCATGTCCCACAGGATATGTGTGTTATGTGTGTACAACAGCTGTCATAAGTTAAGCAAGCTGGAAAGTGTAGGACAGCCAGTGTACCTGTGGGAAATGGTGTGGAATGGGCGCTATAGTAATCATTAGCTCATGACATGCTCACATGTTCTGAACAAGTGCCTAGCATGACCACACAATACAGATAGGGTGTTGGATAATATCTACCCACAAGTGGTGATGACAGTCATTTAGGGTGGCACCGCACTATAACCCTGCTGAGTATGGTGTGCATGTCCATGAACCATTAGCACTGTAGATGTTAGCAGTACAGATGTACAAGATAGCACGGATATTTGATTACAATTACCTTTGCATGTCACAGGTGTGTTCCACCAGTGGCCTGTTGACAGACCCACAACTACAAAAGGTGCAAGAGTGACATGTGCACAGCACATGTGTGCCAGATACAGTAGAACAGGGTTAATGTGTTGTACCCCACCCTCATTGTAGCCCATACCACACACACAAATTTTAGGCATCTGTGTATGTAAGGCTGTGAATGGCCATGACCTATCAGTATAGCTGTGTCAGTGTTGTGAACAACATACAGAATGGGCTGTGTGTGTGAGGTGTGTGACATATGTGCACAGTCTGATGGATGATACCAGCAGTGTCACCGCTAGGTGAACATCCCTGTACCCATAAACTGCTACCCAGGCTGTGGTCAACATTATGGACACTGTGTAAGGGATGGTGCTGTGCAGTGCACCCCCGACATGGTGACGTCTCCAGGCCCCTTAGGTAGTCATCTGAGGTACCCATGTCATGTCAGGGTGCCATCCATGAGCACGGAGATCAGTGGCCAGGCATATACAGCACTGTGGTGACCAATATTGGATCACATACCACCTGTAAGGGGTAATGGCTATGCATGGATGTGCGATAACAGCCTTCACAATCCACACCTCCACTATGCAGCATGCCATCTACCTTGCAGAAGGACATTTGCTACACCATGATGATGGACATGCTACATGTCCATATCCTGATCTATATGACATATGTCATGGACAGCCACCATCCTAATACTAGGATCGCCACAGGCTGGACAGATCCCTGTGCCATATATGTGACATACTCCTGCCATACCATGCAACCCTGTCCATCAAACCTGCAGATGTCATCCCAGTCATACATGGTGTGATGGCCTCATGGTAGATGTACTATCAACTGACTGGATCAGTAATGTGGCACTGATGCAGCTTGCGGTGGCACAATGGCCATCTGTAACAGCGTGGAAACCATGCCCGCACATGCTATGGTTGATGACCATCCCTGCGAATGTCGTCTGACTATCCATTGTCCCATGTCTATCACATGTGTAATACAGGCGATCCTTGTCAGGATGTTGAACAGTTGTACAGTGCTGTGTAGATGTATATGGCAAAACACATGCATGTACAGGTGTCCATGCGTATGTGTGCATTGTCACTGCTCAAGTCCATTCCGGCTGTGTCTTTGTTGATATGTGACATATACACAGCATCCAGGTCAACAGTAGTACCGCGGACACATCGAGGCATGTGCAGATAGGTAAGAACACAAGTGCAGGCAAATAGACATGCCCACAGCAAGACAGCATTTACATGGAGTATGAACACTGTAATGAGGTGACACACATATATGGTGATGATATCCAATGCATAATGGGTGTGACATGTGTGACACAAACACGTCAGTCGTGTCAGTGTCATGGTGCTTTGCAAAGATAACTGTGCAGATGCAGTAGATGTCATAGAAATGTATGTGCAGCAGTATCTCTGTACATCTCTGAAACTGTGACCTGTCACCATCATTATGTTTTACAGATAATGTCCCGTACACGCCTCCCAGCATACACCCGCCAGGAGGATGATGTCCTCATCCCACAGCTCCATGACAACTATGACTTGTTGTTCAGCCATGTGCCACAGCATGCCCAGCAGCGGGATGACCTGTGGCAGGATCTATGCAGGAGGGTGAACGATGTGGGTGGCCATAACCGCACCTACCAGCAGGTCCGCAGACACTGCATGGACCTGATACCACATGCAAAACAGCGTGCCACTGCAATCACCAGGGAACAAGGTGGAACAGGTGGTGGGCCACCAACCCAGCCCCCACTCACACACACCGAGGAGCTACTGGCCAGTCTGGGGACACCCAGGGAACAGCATCCAGAAACACTAGCTGCCATCGTGAAGGTGGGTGTCTCCCAACCAATGAGACTGGAGTTGCCTGGTAAGTCAGTAATGCACATATGGCTATTATATCCCATGTGGTTGCATGTGTCACTGTACATAATGTAAAGTAACAACATATGCCAGGTATGTGGACACACATGCTGCATACTACAGTATGCTACGTTGTGTATGCACACATGTGTATACTATATGCTATTACACAGGTGAATGTGTGCACATGCACAGTGCAACCTGTGGCTGTCATACAGTCATAGATAATGTTCATACTGGTGTGTCACCCCTATACAGGTACCTCTGGCGTGCCGCACAGACATGGGTCCATTGCAGGTGAGACTGTCATCAGTATCAGGCATGTTACAGTGTAGATCTATTTGCCATGTGGCCAGTTAACACTTGCACACCTGATGTTTGTTCAAGTCATGATATGCAGGTCGCACCACTATGCATTCACACACGCCACCCATGTGCAATATATTCACATGTAATGATACACAGACTTGAAACCACAGTACTTGTTGTCATTGCGACATGTGTGGTCAGCTGTGCATACAATGGTGTAGGTGTTCTACAATGGAGGCATATGTAGTATGCATTGGAACAACATGTGTGGTACGCACACAGTACCACACAGTGAGCTGTGATATGGGCAGCCCACAAGTGTCACCATTGTGTCATATGCCCCTGCATCGGGTGCACACATTGTGATGTGCCACCTGACATGTCCCAGACATGTAGTGTTTTGTCTGCAATATTGTCACACTATCACATGACCTATACCCCACATACCAAACATACAACCCGTTGTCTGCATAGACCTGTGGAATGTGATATATCTGACATGTATGGGTGTATGTCATATAGGACCACACAGACATGTGGAGAAGATGCCCATCACACACAATTGGCCACCACATGTGCACACATGGCCATGGGGGATGGCCAGAGACATGTAGCCACACAGTACATGGGATGTGCATACACCCTGTTGCACATTGTCCACACATGGTCCAATTATAGCCTTAGTTGACCGATTATACAGTTGATGTGGTACAGTGGACAACCTAAAATCCTGTGCACAGCTACTGGTGGTGTCACTGAAGTCTAACATATACGATCTGTCGAACATCACAACTGTGTTGCAGTTATGGCTATGCAATGTGTACATATTATGCATTCTACAGCAACATACATGCCTCATGTTGCCATGCAATGGCACAGTGTCTGTACTTCACACTGTATAGCAATGTAGACGGCTCACACTACCCTCCCATGCTCATGCACATTTGCTAAACATGCATTCTATCTGTAGGGCATACACACACCACTGCAATGTGAAGCCCATTATGATGCTGTACATGTGTCAGGACACCATTGTGTCAAACATGTATGCATGTTAATGCACATGTCAGCAAATTACATGTCAAGGTCACATCAGCCATGTGTACTGTTATCCTGTTCTGGGCCACATGGTGTATCACGGGGAAGCATGCATACTACCATGATTGTGTGAACTGCATGGCTACTGATATGACATCTGCTTGCTGTAGTGTGCACCCCAGGGAGGTATGCTTACTAACACTATTAATGTCTGAGCTGCATGCCCTCTGCTCTATCGCAGGCATGCTGCATGTCATCTGACAAATCACATGCATGGTGTGTATGTGTGTGTCTGTGTGTGTCTGTGTGTGTCTGTGTGTGTGTCTGTGTGTGTGTCTGTGTGTGTGTGTGTGTGTCTGTGTCTATTGTACTTTACAGTATTTCTTTGCATTCACAGGTGATGTAGGTGCGTTACCCTCCTGCGGTCCATCTGATGTTAGTGTCCCCACAGATACTAGCGGTGATGAACATATGCAAGAGGTACAGGCAGGGTTGTCAGGGGCTGAATCTGTGCCAATTGTTACCATCCCAGCTATGTCCCCCACTTCCTCGCACACAGTTCTGCTGCCAACACATACCGCATCACCGGTGGCCATAGAGGAAGGACAGTCAGCATCTGTTGGCATGGAACAGGAACGTGTGGTGGCTACAGAAGGTGTGTCTGCACACCATGGTGTCAGTGTAATGACTGCAGATGTGCCACACAGGCATGTGGCCAGTGCTGCTCGTAGGAGGACCTCTGGCAGATATGCACCTGCAGGACAGAGCGCAGCAGCTGGTATCACCAGATGCATGTTCCAGACTGTAATGGTGGCACAGGCATGTGCTGAATGGCAGAACAGAGAAGGGCAGAGGCTGCAGAGGGCTGCTATCCATACCCTAAATGACAACATCCAGGCACTGGCAAATGCTCAACAGCAGATTGCTAATGTTCTGGATAGGCAACTAGGTGAAATGGTCGGAAATCGTGACCGAGGCATGGCAATCCGCGAGCGGGAGCTGTCTGTGCTGGAACACCTGGTAGGAGTGAGGCGTAGGCCACATGGACGTAGGCCAGCAACACCACCTAGTGTAGGTCGACGTGAGCATGCCACCTCATATGCTCACTCCCATAGTGCCGGTAGCAGTAGCAGTGCAGCTGCTGCTGCGCTGTCAACACCAGGACACAGCAGGCCACGTGGATGTGGCCCTGGACGGTCTCAGTGGGGACACGTTTCCAACGGACATGTGTCGTCGGACAGTAGCCACTCTGTACCTCCACCTGGTAGTGCCCGTGCAACCCCAGGCAGGCACAGGTCACATGGCCATGGACGGACACAGTGAGCTGTACAACCTGCACTGTACAATCTAGGGCTGTCAATTATACCCCGTGTAGGCATCACAAATGGCAGAACTGTGTACACACATACACGCACACAGCAAACACAACTGTAGGGCTCCACAACATCCACATGCATTCTGCACAGACATGTCCAGTCAACTCACTGGCCCTTACACACACACATGATGTTATCCATTGGTAGAGCCTATGCCCCTGGCAAACATATCACCCTGTGCATATGATGAAGCCTGTGCCACATCCCTGTCATCCACACCATTGGTGCAGGGTTATGCACAAATATTCTGATGCACAGGGTGAACAGCATAGTGAGAGGTGTATGTAATACCTGTGTATGCATAGTGAGGGATGTGTATGTTGCAGTGATTGTGTGCAGCCTATGCCCCTGGCAAACATATCACCCTGTGCATATGATGAAGACTGTGCCGCATCCCTGTCATCCACACCATCGGTGCAGGGTTATGCACAAATATTCTGATGCACAGGGTGAACAGCATAGTGAGAGGTGTATGTAATACCTGTGTATGCATAGTGAGGGATGTGTATGTTGCAGTGGTTGTGTGTGAATACTGAGTTGTGTATGTGACATAGGTTGTGTACTGTCGACATGCACCAGTCACACCATGTAGTGCAGGTGCAGCATGCATTGTGATGTGTTCACGGTATGTGTCTCGGTTACATCTGTAGCACCATGTTGGTTGTGATACCCTGGTTCCCTCCTATGGTGTACTTGCATGTGCCTACAGGTAGCAGTGTTTGCAGTCCCCCATGTGTAACTGTGGAGTACACACAGGCATGTTTGGCAATATCAGCATGCTACACATACCTTCATCCTGACTGTTGGACACACAAACATGACACAGATGTCCGCACATATACTGCACCTGATGCATGTGGTCGGTGCCACAGGCTACACTGCACAGAGACGTGACATACATAGCAGGACACATTACAGGTATGGTGACATGGTGCAGGGGTTGTACACAGCTGCCTGGCCAATGATGATGTGAGGTGTCACTTGGTAGCTGGAGGCCACACTGTGCAGCAGTAGGACCCTGTAACAGTACGTGAACATGGCCACAGTCACGGGGTGTACACCACTATAATGCACACCCCATAGTGTGCAGCTGGGGACCCTTGCCTTTGTGGTCATCACCCTCACAGTACTATGCACCCACACGATGTGTCACAGAGAAGGGACATGCACAGGTAGCCAGTAGGGCTGGGACCTATGGCATCAACAGGGTTGTGCAATGCATCACCATTACGGGTTAGTCAACACGTGGGGCCAGTGATAATTTCCCACCGTATATTAGCATACACACTCACATCAAGCACCAGACATACATACAGACACACACACACTGTGGTGACCACACATGTGTATACAGACAGCCGATGTGTGTGATGCACCTCACCGGCGAATGTCATGCTTCCCACACTGACATATGTACAGTTTTCTACAATGGTGTACAGGGATGTGTAGCAACTGGGACATATTTCCCGCAATATGTGGCATACCTGGTCACACATTCGGACACACATGGCAGTGCTGGGAATGATACACCAGCCATATGATGACACGTTTGATAGACATGCAGCGGTATTGATTGCATTATGTGTACCAATGCTATATCTGGCAAATGTGCTGCTATATACACACGAGAGGTTGTAGGTGTTACAGGTGCCATATGACATATAGTTGTTAACACCTGACCGCTGTGTATGCATTATGTCAGCACCTTCACGTAACAGCGACATAGTGCACAGTTAGCACATGGCATGATAGGATGGTGTGTGACACAACTGTGAGCCACCCCTGCACACATACATCTAGACAGGTGGTTCACCACATTATGTACACACATCCCTCCATACGTGCTGTTTGTATGTCACCATATACAGATGTCAGTGATGGGTCTGCATTGCATCTGCATGTCGTGGTAGGTGCAACTATGTTACGGACATCGGCCACTGCACATGCATGTTTGCTGCATGCACAGTACAGATGTAACATGTGTCTCCTGTTGCCATGTTTGTATACATTGCTATTGTTGGACATGTGTGTTGACATACATAACACATGGACTGCGGTATGATATCATGGGTGTCACAGGTGACCAGTACAAGGGTATGTGTCCCGGTCAACACTGCTACCCCCTGTAGTGTGAGCATTAAACAGACATGGGCCCACATTCAATTTGCGTGTGTAGCATTGATTAGGCCAGTGTTATGCACGAGGTACATCAAAGGCCATGTATGTATGTGTTGTGTGTGCAGTCCATGCACACATCCACACAATCACATGTATGACATACCCAGATGTGTGTTCATTGGTGTACAGCAACAGTCAGGTGTCACAGCTGTGTAAGGGCCATGGTATGTCTTGAGCCGACCTGTTCATGTATACTGGTATCATTGCAATACATGACACCTGTTGGATCCCTGTTGGTACATGTGTACTCTGCACAGCTGGTGTACACCGCTGTACAGCCCAGTGGTCATGTGTCACATGGTGTTGTTGGACCATAAGGCTGTGTAGTGCTGCACCCACAACATGGTGCTGACTTGACAGCTACAGTGTACACTGCAGTGTGTACGTGTATGACCTTCACCTGCGACAGCTGTGATGGCAGCTGTGTGTGTACAGGTCACTGCATGTGTGACCGCCCTGTGCGTGAGGGCAGTTATACCTTACTGTGCCCTTCTGTGTGTACACTCCATCTGCATGCAAGATTGCCCTTTGCAACAGCTAAGTGTGCGAGCATGCCCAGTACGCCATTGTGTAGATGGACACACAGTACATTCCACACTGCGCCCCTCCGTGATTAGACTCCATGTGCATGCAAGATGGCCCTTTGCAACAGCTAAGTGTGTGAGCATGCCCAGTACACCGTTGTGTAGCTGGACGCACAGTAAATTCCACACTGCGCCCCTCCGTGATTAGACTCCATGTGCATGCAAGATGGCCCTTTGCAACGGCTGTGTGAGCATGCCCAGTACGCCGTTGTGTAGATGGACACACAGTACATTCCACACTGCGCCCTTCCGTGATTAGACTCTGTGTGCATGCAAGTTGGCCCTTTGCAACAGCTAAGTGTGTGAGCATGCCCAGTACACCATTGTGTAGATGGACACACAGTACATTCCAAACAGACGTGGGATACTAAGCGTGTGGGCATGGCCATTGACATCCTGTATAGCCATGGTGGTCATCCAGGCACCAGATGTCCAATTTCAATGTCACGATGGATGCCTACATTGAACACACTTGTTGCTCTCTTGAAGGGTGTACTGTCTGTGGCACATCTCGTATCTATTCAGTGTTGTTGTGCTCCGTAGATATTTAGTTGGCCCGTTGACAGCACTGGCGTGTTTGTGTATGTCTACCTTGGGACGGTAATATGCTTTCAGACCGCTCACTCTAAACATTCCCTATCAGCATCTTTGCCTTTGTGGATGATGTCACCCACCTAGAAGTATGCCTCTGGGAGTGCTGTGTTCAGTAATCTCGGTAGCGCATTCTGTAAATGCGTAATGCTGTAGTGTGTTAGAGTAGGTAGGTGTGTGTTCAACTCCTGGCCCTTCCAAGTGTGTGTGTGTGTGTGTGTGTGTGTGTGTGTGTGTGTGTGTGTGTGTGTGTATGTGTGTTTCCAGCTGCCTGGGGAAACAGTAATGCTTTTAGATGCCTCACAACACATACATTCCCTATCGGTCTCTTTGCCTTTGCGGATGATGTCACCCACCTAGAAGTATGCCTCTGGGAGTGCTGTGTTCAGTAATCTTGATAGCGTGTTCTGTAAATGCATAATGCTGTAGTGTGTTAGAGTAGGTAGGTGTGTGTTCAACTCCCGGCCCTTCCAAGTGTGTGTGTGTGTGTGTGTGTGTGTGTGTGTGTGTGTGTGTGTGTGTGTGTGTGTGTGTGTGTGTGTTTCCAGCTGCCTGGGGACACAGTAATGCTTTTAGATGCCTCACAACACATACATTCCCTATCGGCGTCTTTGCCTTTGCGGATGATGTCACCCACCTAGAAGTATGCCTCTGGGAGTGCTGTGGTCAGTAGTCTCAGTAGCGCGTTCTGTAAATGCATCATGCTGAAGTGTGATAGGGTAGTTAGGTGTAAGTTCGATTCCCAGGCCTGCCAGATGTGTGTGTGTGTGTGTGTGTGTGTGTGTGTGTGTGTGTGTGTGTGTGTGTGTGTGTGTGTGCATGCTCCCGTCCACCTGGGGACTCAGGTTATGCTTTTAGATGCTTCGCAACACAGATGTATCCTGCTGACGTCTTTATCTTGCGGATGTTGACACGCACCTAGTAGAATGCCTGTGTGTCTGCTGTGTTTAGTAATCTCGGTAGCGTGTTCTGTAAATGCGTCATGCTGTAGTGTGATAGGGTAGTCATGTGTAGGTTCGATTACCAGCCCTGCCACATGTGTGTGTGTGTGTGTGTGTGTGTGTGTGTGTGTGTGTGTGTGTGTGTGTGTATGTCTGTAGCTCTCTCTCTCTATATATACATATATATATATATATATATATATATATATATAAAATCTATTTTCTGCCCATAACTCTGCTCTTGCATGGACAGCTGACTGTTTCATGTATCACATATCTGCATAGCTTTTACATACCAATGGGGTATGTTGCAACTCCCAACATTGTCCATGCAACGTCTGTGTTACGGGTGGTGTTACACGCCCTTACAGGCGTTTGCTGTATATCTTGGCAGACATCTATCCTTGCTGTACTCTCACTGTACTCTACCGACACGGAGGCTTCATGTATCATGGCCTAGTTTTGATGTGTGTATGTCTATTTGTGCTGTGTGCATGGCTCTGGGTATGTCCCACTATCATCATTTGCAAAGGTGACAGCCCTATAGGTTCTTCATGTAGACTGCTGTGTCATTTGACATGTCAGCACATACCTGCGGACAGTACTGCACGTCCTACTGCAGAGCATTTCATACCTTCTGCGTTATCTTGCAGTCGATATTGCTGTTTCCTCACACATGGATCTGTTTCTGTTCATACCACTCCACCTCCTAGAGCAAGTTGCTGGACAAGGCTTTATCTGATAGTGGGACACATAGAGGCAGTATTGACATGTTGCTCTTACAAACGTAGATAGTTGACACAATAATAGGTTTCGCATTAGTATGGCTTTTCTGTCGGATTTGGTGTCTTACTCACATGTTTGTCATTATTTCATGTCTTCAGTTATCATGAAAGTGCCAGAATGTTACTGTTGTTACATGGAACACACCAAACATATGAGGCAGAACTCTGCACATTCTGCATAAATCTGTACAGTTGCGGAGTATGTGTCTGTAACAAAATATCAACTTTCTGACACCAATACACACACTGTATGGTGGCATCACAGGCCACATGCCATTACATTTATATTGCAGGACACACCCACCCAGACAGTTGCATTTCTCACACAGGCCAACAGCTGCTTATCCACACTAATTGGTCTATCATGTACCGTATGTGTGCGCCGGTATTTGTGCTTTCCGTCAGTGACAGAGCTCACGTACGTGTCTGGGGGACTGGACATTGTTACGGTGACACTGCATGACACCCTGAGGGACACATTACTTTTGTGTCTATTAACCTTCCACATTGACATTCACAGGGCATACGTTGTCATTCACATTTGTTGGAGTACATGCGTGTGTCGTGTATATGTTTTCTCATTTGTCCTGATGTCTTTCTTCTCACCTGTCCACCTAGTATCACTAGTTCTTTACATGTATTTTGGACAGGTTACCTTCATACCCCTAACCTGTACACATTATGGGTAAACGCCCTGACGTTTGACCTTGTTACATTTGTCATAGTGATGTGCCTTTCTGGTAAATTGCTGGCAAGGCATTACGGACTGTGCGGTAGATAATAGTGACTGACATTTCCATTACATGATTAGTAACACTCATAACATCCGTATTCATGGGTACGCCAGTATTCTCACAACGTTCTGACTTTGTCTGGGGTATATCTAATATAGTCCCTATTTGTATTTCATGTACTATGCCTTAGTGCAGCTGTGTTATTCTGACAGTTTGCCAGTTATGGGTACCATCTTGGTCGACGCATGTCCATCCATGATAATCGCCACATGACACTGATATAGGGCCCTACATATTGCCAAAATGGTTTCCGCAATATCCAGTGGATGGTTTGCCCCATTATTGAGAATATAGGCGTGTGCTATACCCACATCACTCCCACGGAGCGGGCCTACGAAATCCCTGCCAAACAACACCTAGGCCCATTTCTGCATACCCATGATTCCCATACCTGACAACCCTCTACAGTACCCATTACACATGTTTAATGTGTGCGGTACTGAAGTGTGGAGACACTTATATGCACTCCCCACTCTCCGGATATCAGTTCGTACGTCATACATTCTATCGACACATGTGTTGTCACCCTTGCACCTGATACTGTTGCATGTACAGCTATTTCGTATTTGCTGCGGTCACTTCTTTTGCGTCAATGTCGGTTGACACTACGTAAGATTCAATTTTTGGAGTCCTGCAATGGACACCAATCTGCATGTTTAAAGTGTAGAACTTGCTGGACTGTCACTTTCTGGCCAATGGTTTGGAATGCTGCGGTTTATTCACCTTTCCTGCATGTCTGTTTGTCTACCCATATTAGATATAACGTCGCCTATTTATGTACATATGTCATATCTACAGGACATAAGTCTGTTGTGTATACATATATACATGTACAATCCTCATTTCATAACTTGCTTTGGTTTACGTCTGTGGATTATGTGTATACACATATATCTATATCCATACCATACCTTTCCACTATACAGATTGTCGCAGAGTGTACAGCTGCTTGTCCCTTTGTCTTCGCTGTGTTTTAAATAAACCTGTGTCTATCTGGCAATGTTGTGGCATTTCATTTGAGACTTACAGTGGGGATTTCTGGCAAGCAGTTCCGGTTACGACTGCATACCCTTCAGAGAATCCATGCTACTGACACACCCGTTATTCTATCCACTTTCTATGTTTGTTCTGGCACATATCTGGTGTTTGTCCCTATTTGTACCGATAGTTTGCATGGCTTTGTCCGGTTTCATACTTTATGAGGTTAACAGGTTTGAGACATTTATAACTAACATGGGGGAAACAGCATTCATTTAATATGCTGTGAGCGGATCACACACGCACAGGCGCACTTGCATTTCCTTATTGTGGGTTATGCGCAGGCGCGCATGCATATCCTTATTGTGGGTTACATATGTTTACTAAGTCTTTGTGCTTACATGGGCTTTATTACTTGTGACAGTACCAGTAATTATCTGTAATACGGTTAACGGATGTTTGCGAAACACACGTTCACCTTTACATATTTAACTGTCTGTACAGCACAGACGCATTCATTACACTTTCACATTATATGTGCTGTAGTCGTTGTTCAACCGGGACTGCATTCACATTGGCCAGATGCTGTAACCACTATACGTTTGGTGTTCTGACTCATTTATATGCATACCCATAGTACATAGCTACATTAACATATGCCTCACCGCTTCACTTATGTCACAGGCATCCATTCTCCTGCTGGGAAAATGCGGTACTACATGTTACACATTCCCTATTCCCTACTGCTCTGGACCCATGCTGCATATTTCATCACTGCAGGGATATTCAGAACCCAAAGGCTTATAGTCCTGACACATACAGGTCTTTAATTGTCAGGGTGTTCATGTGGTGATCTGGGTTTAGGCTTGTCCGCCTGGTGAACGGAACTGCCCTGACCGTGTTCGAATGTCAGACAAAGCACATGGACAGGGTTTGTCCATTTTAAACATTTAATCTGTGTTTATAGACACAGGTGTTTGGGCACCTGTCAGCAGCTTATGATGTTGGCAATAGATAATATGGGTGGGGGCGGTTACGATACATAATCTACGGTGATTGGTGTTCCCATTCACATTTGACTATTTCCTGTATTCATTCTTACGAGGGTTATTATTTTGCACATGACTTAACTATGAATTAACTACGGGTATGCAGTAGTACAGTCAACATATGTGACGGCTTGTTACAGTATATATGTACGGACCTCTGTAATACTGGGGACTACCCCACATCCTTCACAACATTTCCTGCTTATGTACATACTATTATTCCATGAACTTTCGAAGCTTGTGAGAGCAGTAATTACATCTGTCCCTATTTGTCCACCCATCCTTTTAGGCTTTGTCCAGGTTTTGTTTCTGTAATAGGTTGAGAGGTGGTGTCGGTATTTGATTGAGTTGAATATATACTGTCGATAATTCAGTGGGGAGTAGGGTTACCACTTGTTCCTCTTTGAGGGAGGTCCCACTTTGGACAGTTGTGTCCTGCGATGACACCTAAGACATGGCAAATGTCCTGTGATTTTAAGACAATAATATATTTCTTCATTTCTGTACTAGTTGCATGATACAGGTATTTTGTATCTCGTACACATAACTATTATTTGGGATAGCATAAGCTATTCAAATGCTATGGCATTAGCTTTTATCTTGGCATACACGTGTAATTCTGTACTTTGCACAGGCCGGGGGTATGTTTTATCCTGCAAATTCTCACATTTCTACAAGGGATGTCCCACCTTGGCCATCTGAACAGGTGGCAACCCTAGTGGGATGACCTGCATGGTGGGCAGCTGTTCCATCCTGCATAGTATGAATTGCATGTCTGTGTAAAACTAAACAGTACCGTGACTACACATACATGTTTTGTCCAGATGTGTACAGTAATGGACACCGTGGCGTGTAAACAACTCTGAGGTTTCAACAGGTTACTTATCCCACACGGGATGTGCACACATTTTGCCGTAACATTAACACGCAGGCATTTGGATTTACGTACCTGTGAAGGGATGTTTACAAACGTGGGATACGTATTTGCAATCCAGATACTGCCTAGGACGATACTTCCTACTACATATGGTGAATACCCGCTATGTGTAGGTGTACGGATGCGCAAGGCTGGTAGCTGGATTTGGTGGACATTCGGACATGGGTGCAGGTTATGTGCTATACAGGGGTTGTTGCGTATTGCATTTGCATGCATGGGTTCTACTTTTGGATATCCCGGTTCCGCATATAGCATCCTATGTGTATGTGACGGTTACGTTCCTGTTCATGTGTATAGCACATTTTAATATACATATGTTTGTGTGTGTTTGGTATACAATATGGACTGTCAGGTTTCTTTACGGTTGTTATATAGCCACAACTGCCCTGCTGTGTACTATCACTACCACTGTGGGACTGCTGGTGACCATACCCATGGGGCTAGATGTGTGAATTGGTGGCGCGCTGACATGATGCGCTTCACTTCCACTGGGTATAACTTCTGACAGTGCAGTACATTACGGACACACGACTTTAAATGTCATTTGTTCCATGGATGGAAACTCATATTATGTTGCGTGCATTTCTGTTTGGTTCTCCATTTTGTGTGGCCGGGAACTGTCTTACATGCTTTGCATACGTTTCATTATCCACGGACACTGATAGGTGCGATTACTATTGCAGGCAGGCTATAATATTCAGCAGTTTAGGTTGCTCATCGCCAGCCGACATTGACACACCTCCGGGCGCAGCTTAGTAATGCCCCATGCACTCGCGCATGTGTCCTATGCACGTGGATGTGGTAGCGGCACACCTTTATTAATATGCATATGGCGCTACTACACCATTTATATGCCGCACGGCTGGCGCAGGCCTTATACCGGCCTTGCGCCGAGCTTCATGAATCCGGGGGAAGTTGTCTTGCAGGATATTAACTTAGTAAAACTAATACTAGAGAAACCTTGAGATGAAAGAGAAAACAATTTCTAGGACATATAAACTTGTAACAAACATAAAACACCGGAATTCTGTATTATTTTCAAACTATTGGCAAGAAAAAAAACAATCTCTGACAGATGAAAATAAGAGACCTGCCATTGAGAATACAATAAAATTCATTCCTTTTAAGAAGCTGCTATATACAAAAATTATGATAAATAACAATGTATACTATACCCCATCAAAACTAAATAAGTTAAATTCCAAATTCTCGTCTATATGTCCTCACTGCCCAAACAAAACTGCAGATATTCTCCATGTCATGTGGAAATGTAGCAAGATACACAACCTATGGTGCTCTTTAAGAGCTAGGTTAAAGAAGATGGGATATAAAAAAATCAGCCCTGTCATGGGAGACAGCTATATTGCACATTAACATGACTCAAATTCCAAAAATAAAAAACATGTCCTTATCACGATCTGTGCCCTTATTGAATTTTGTATCACTAAAAATTGGCATGTCACATCTCCAATTACATGGGAAAGCTTTAGCAACCTTGCTATTAAATATATCTCATCTCACAAACTAGTTTATACAAAAACAAAAAAAGAAACACTATTATCAGAAATATTGGGGTTACTTACTAGATGTAATTCTTAAAAAAAGATAGTCTGTACACTGACATGATGACACATTTATATTATGCAATAACTGCATACAAATTTATATTATGCAATAACTGCATTATAACCAGTTTTTAGTTTTTATTCTTTTCTTTACCTTTTTCCTCTTTATATATCTAATTGTATTCCCTAATTACATTAAGTATAATAAGTGGTTGAATTTCTGTATTTATCTTCTTCATAAAATATGTCCCTTATACTATCCCTCACTTTCTTAAGTGATGTTAAAAACCTTTTATACTCCATTTGATGATGTAGTGACTTCTATTGTATATAGTGTATATATATTTCTTGTGTTATTAGTTTTTAGAATGTTTCATTTTTGTATGTACTGTTTGTTTTATGTGTCTGATTGGATGTATCGCTGTTAATATCTGAAAATTCAAATAAAGAGATTTTAGAAAAAAAAAATAACCGTCATCAAACATAAAAATGAATCTGGTAAGTCCCTCACCAACACCATTGCCAAAACCTGGAACACACTACCAAGCCAAATAACTTCTACCACCTCCTTTAGTCAATTTAAAAAAACTCCTGAAAACCCACTATCTAAGTAACTGACTATGCTCATGCCACTCACCAGGCTAAAGCATACCAAGAGAATTTGTTAGGGTACAGCTATGTATAAACAGTTTCCCCCCTGAAAGCTTCCAAACCTTACAAAACTTATAACTGCCAAAGAAAAAAAAATGTACCTCTGATTGTCTACTGTAAGAAGTGTTAATCACGAGCATGATGTCCTGTTGTGTGTATATAATGCTATATGTATGTTTGTTAATCACCAGCATATTGTCCTGATGTGTATATATGCCATATGTATGTATGTTCTACTTCTTTTTACTCTCATGTAATGTATTGTAATGTAGAGCCTTACTCACCGGGCCTCCACTGAAAATGGATCTGTGTCCAGTCAGATTTTCCCGGTAAACAAATGTAAAATAAAAATAAATAATAAATAAATAAATACAATTGTAACAACTTCGAGGATACACAAATAAGCTCAAAAACAGATTAATTTATACAGCTCTGTAAAGCTTTAAGGTCCCATAAATAGCATCTACCCAGCACAAAATAACCACATAAAAAGACAAGTCACTTGAACTTTAGATGGATATCTTGTTTCTCTTTTTATACACCATAGAAAGCATCAGAAGCTACAAAGAAGTTATTTATTAATTTGTTTTCTTGTGTGTTTGTTAGCCAAGTAATTGGACTTCTCCTGAGACCCTTGGACCAGGTCAAAAGCAGATAAAAAACAGATGACTGGGACTCAAAGAGATGCACTGGATGCCAGAGAAAGGCTTGTACTGCATAGCAGCAATACACTGCAGTGTAAAGGAAACACAAATATCCATATGACAACATAATACACATCTGAGCAGATAGCTGTACTCTGATGCAGAAACTGTAACAATGCTAACATGTTGCAATCTGCACACTTTGCAGCAGTATAACCAGTACATTGTAGGACAGGGCAGTAACCTTCACAGGATAGAATGAAATGTAAAAGACTGGAAGGCAGCAAGCAGCATGAGTCTGCACATGGTGGAGAAGCTTCTACAAAGCAACACATATTAATAGCTTAAAGCTTCCAGGAAAGAGGAAGAAAGAGCAATATAAGACTCCAGGAAATGGCTAAACAGAGCAATGAGTGGTACACACAGAAGTGAAACATAAAGAAAAAGCAAGTGGGAGGAAGGCAGGTCATATATATTTTTCTGGGAATAAACATCCAATTTTACGTATATTTGGAGAGAGGTGGGATGTTGGGAATGGTGGTAGGGAAACAAAGAGTGAGACATGCCCCGGGATTCATGAAGCTTGCGACAGGTGCAGGCGTAGCATCGGCGATCTAACGCCAAATATGGCCACCAAGTGATTCAGTTACGAGCTGTTTCCATGTGCACTAACAGTGTATGCCACAGCTGCACAGCTCCTGATGCATGTATGCTAATTACCCCATGTGCAGCAGTGTAGCATGCAAATGAAGGTATATAGTGATTCATGAAGTGGTGCAGGTGTGGCGTAAGCACGCAAAAATGTAAACCAAAAAAAACAGTTTACATTTTTTCAAACATAAAATCGGAGCCATGACAGTGGACCTAACTCATGTATTGTAATGTTAATATATGCCAATGGCTAAATATATAGCCACTGGCATAAAAAACATACACAACATATAAAAAAGAACATTTAATGTCATGGCCACACTAACGCAAAGCAAAATCACAGTACATCAGTGCGCAAATGGGATCACAATGAAAATATATTTATATGTAATAAAACTGCAATGTAACACATTTCATGAATTCCCCATAATAGTCAATGGCGCGCATGCTACACCACAACCATGGCGCAAGGGTTGCTAAGGGTCTGTGACAGTGTTCTGTGTGGTAACTAGGAATTAGTAGTTAATGCCATGCAAATGAGACAAGTAATACTGAATCGCAAAATCCCCGCTGGCATAAGGATGTACCTCAGTGTAGAGGTAAAACACCGAGGTATGGCTTGGAGATAAGGATGACATCAAGAGAGGGGTGTGCCACCTTAGCTGTAAGCACATTGGAGCATTGCTAATCCAGGTTGCCTGTTGCTAAGCAAAGCCACAGGATAGGGGTGTGGAAGTAGCCATAGCTTTGCTTAGCTGAGAGCACACAACGTAACTGAAAGTGCATGTGAACGTGGATGAAAAAGCACTCGAAACCTGGTAAATGGCTGTGCGCGGCATGCACCAGAGCTGAAACAGGAAGAATACATAAAGACAATAAGGAAATGCTGAAGCATGGTAATTGGAGTACAAATGAGTAATTAACACCTAGGAACTCACAGTGGGCCACTAACAACAGCTAACAAGTCTGCTAGCAGCTACCTGGAGAACAGGAAAGGGGAGGTGCCATACTGCAAAGAAAAGAGAACTGTCACAGCAGAACAAAGCAAACTTGCAGTAGATCAGCTAAATAACACATTTTGCTACACAATTCTGGGTTGGGAAAGTACAAAACAAGAAAGCAGGCAGCTGGATGCATGCCTGATAATGGGAGGGGAATCGGGTTGAAAAGTGAAGTAAAGGGCAATAGATGAATCATGGCAGCCAACCGTAAGTCAACACCAATGACCCCACAATAGCAGTACCTGCTGTAAAACCCATAATTAAGATACCTTGCAGCTGTAATCGCACATACACACCCAATTACACCAGCAGCATCCATTACACAATAGTATAAAGTGTGAAAGCACCTCACATACACACTTGTATATTCCCAGACACTCTGCACCATTGGTGTATACAGACAGGGAACTTTTAATATGTACATGTTAGGGGCTGCCATAGCTTTGATTCACCAGCATGTGTTGGAGACTGACGGTGGTGTGGAGGATGATGCTGACAACCATCTCAGGCACCGGAGGAGGAAAAGAGTGTTCAGACCCAGGGTAACCTGCCAGGCGCTACATGATCTGGAGATAATAGAGCATTACATGGTGGACAGGGACACCATACAGCAACTTGTTGAGCTGTGCCGACCATGCCTCAGAGCCAGAAATAACAGAGGGGAACCCATCCCAGTGAACACGAAGGTATATGTAAGCTTGAGAATACTAGCCACAGGTACCTTTCAAAGGCCAACTGGGGATATCATGGGGATTTCACAGGTATCAGCATCCAGGGTACTCCACCAGTTCCTGGATGCCATGTTACTACATGTCAATGAGCACATATACTTCCCCCAAATTCAGGAGGAGTTGGCCAGCAATATGCGTCTCTTCCACAGTGTGGCAGACTACCTGGAGGTACGGGGTGCAATAGACTGCATGCACATACACATCAAGACACCACCTGGTGAGCAGGGTAGGCGCTACATAAGCCACAAGGTGTACCCTTTAATCAACTGCCAGGTCATGTGCAATGCCCAGGGCATTATCATAGATGTGTATGCTGGCAGCCCTGGAAGCTATCACGACTCTCACATCTGGCATGCCTCACAGTGTATCAGGTATTTGCCAGGGAGGACATCCCATATGGCCACCTGGTGGGGGATGCTGCCTATGCACTGGAACCATGGATGATGACTCCCATCAGAAATGCACACACACCCATGTAAGAACGCCATAATGAGGCACACGCAGAAACCAGAATCATCATAAAGTGAGTGTTTGGGATGCTGAAATCATGGTTCTGTTGCTTGGACATATCTGCTGGAGCCTTGCAGTACTCTCCAGGCATGTGTGCCCAAATCTTCATAGTATGTGCCATGCTACACAATATGATCCTGCGGAAACAGCTGCAGCAGGGACAGAATGGTAAAGGCCCTCATCAACCACCGCCATTGCCAAGGGCCCCACAGGCACAGAGGGATTCAGACCATGAACACCCTGTGCCAGCCCAGAAGGCAGACGGAGGTGTGCCCAGTATGCCCATGCCTTGGCCAAGAGGGAACGTATAGCACACACACTGACAGTGTAGGCACCTATGGACTGGCACCCTTCTCCACCTGCACACACAACAGACATGGATGGCACACACACACACACACACACACACACACACACACACGACCACCTGTAAATTGTCATGTATAGGTGGTTTATTGCATGCATCCTACATAGGCATCCCTCAACTATTGTACACACAACTGCCATTGGGACAAGTTAAGTCAATACCTGAACAGTAAATTAAGCTATCAGCATGTGTCGATACTGTATGTATAGGTTCATAGGTACATAGGTAGGTACATGCCTAACTGCCCGAGGCCATTCATAAGCATAGCCAAAATGTGTCTGCTGTCACCACCCTATTGATTAACTAACTGTCCCTCTGTGGAGCAGTGGGGTGTATCCACTGTTCACCACCCACTTTGCAAGGATTCCCTGGAGTGTTAGTGAGGGGCTCCATTTAATGTAATCAGGGATGTAGTTCCAAATCATGGGGAGTACCCATGACAGGAATCTGTTACTCCGGCATCCTCCATTTATGGTTGTGGCAATGCATAGCTCATTACAGTGTGTGGCTTACTGTGACATGCATTCCCATAGGTGGAGCATATCCATTAAGCCTGACTTGGACACGGCTTTGTTGGCCAGCAAATATCATCTCGGTGCAAACGAGATGCCACTAAGTAATGCAAGAGTTTATGCAGTCTGGCAGCATAGGACACATGTCTGAGGGCATTATCCTTCTTTGCGAGGTACGTTTGTGGCCCTTCCAGCTGTCAGATGTGTCTTCTGAGGTACATCCAAAATGGATTATCATACTCGATGATGGGATTGATGACTGATGAGTAAAGGGGCACAATAACCTAAGTCTGTTTAGATGCGAACCCTTAAGTAATCAGATGGCCTACATAGATGGATGCCCTAACTACTTCACAGAGATGACTGTCAAAGGAGAGATCACTATGTAATGTAGTCCCCACATACCCATTACGTCATCTGAATTATAGTGTCTGCCACTCATGTGTTAATATGTGTGTGTGTAGTTTCCCCTAAATGGAATGATCATGCAGTATGTGGCCTTTAGCTGGAGGGCATCACTCTGACACCCTGTGTTGGTCTATGTGAGGCCCCTTGAAGGACGTCTGTGACAGCTGGACTGTCAGTTATGGCTCCCAGTCTGCAGTAATTGCCAAACACGGCCTGCTGTAGTCCACCTGTGTTAGCCCGAACCTCTGATAAGTATATGTCAAACAGTAGGGGTCCCAGGACTGAGTCCTGTGGGACACCAGTTGTGACTGGTCAAGAGTTGGACCTGGGGCTGCTAGGCTTACCATGTGGGTTGTGTGTGTAAGCCTGTTGGCAAACCAACCTGTGATGTATGGGTGTATGTACTGGCTTGTGAGTGTAGAAATAATACCTGAGTGGGGAATGGTGTCAAAGCCCTTGGCAAGGTCCAGGTAGTATGTGTGAACTACCACACCCCACACCTAAAGTCTAGGTGACTGTAAGATGTCAAACTGGTTCAATAGGCATGATCTGCACTCAGTCAAGCTGACCTGGGTTGGGTCAAGTGTCTGGAGGTTACCATTGTCTATGTTAATGAGTGCCATGAGGATGCACTCTATAGCCGTGCAGATCAGGCTACTCAGGCTTATGGGGTGGTAGTTAATATGATCAGTTGTGTCACCACCTTGGTGGAGTGGAATAGCTGTTGCCATGCACCAGTGAATGGCCATGTACAGCCTGTGTAGAGGCTGATGTTGAATTGCTATATTAGGCGGGGGGGTCACTTTGTCTTGTAGTGTCTGCAGGATGCAGTCTGGGACACCATCTGCCTCCATTGACACTCTGTCATGCCATTTGAAAGGGCCATTACCACCTGTATGTCTCAGATGTCTGGGATACTGTACATTTTGGGTATTGTTGTGGGCCCAGTAGGTGGTGAAACTTGCTCCGAATTTATCATCAAGTGTGTTGGTGATATCAGTAGGGTCACTATATTCAGTGCAATATTGCACCAGCACAGTGCAAATCTGTGTGTTACTGCTTACATCCTTGACATAGCCAAAGAAGCCTTTTTGGTCATATTCTGAATCCATGCCTATTTACCTGTGGATGTCAGCCTTGGATGATTACATGAGTAACATAAGTATCTTGCTAATACTGGTCACGGACGTCTGCATGTCTTGGGATTTGCTGTTGTTCTGGACTACTGTCCTACTTCTGTTATATAGCCTGCATAATGCAGGGGTTCAGCAGACTGGTGTCCTTATGTAGGAGTAGTGAGTCCAGGTTTACCATTGATGGCATGACCCATACATATTTGTAGGTGCTTAAAGAGTGCATTTGTAATTCTGTCTGTATCTTGAGCAGTGTCATCCCTGAGCGTGGGGGCTGTGAACCCTCCCACCTCTGTCATTAGTACTGTGAATTTAGCTGTAGGAAAGGTATTCACTGTGTGTTCCTTGGGTGGGGGAGATGGTTGGGAGTGGAAATCATCAGTGAATAGTTCATGGTCAGATCTAAACCGTGACCGGTTTACCTCTGCTGTAGTGCACCTGTTGCACATGTCAGTGATTACCACTTCTAGTATGTTTTCATCACTCGTTAGTCTGTCTACCAACTGATACAGGCCATATGAGGTGATAAATCCCAGGATGGGCTGGGCCTGGAAGTGAATACTCGAGTAGGTTATCCAGTTAAGTGTAGAGTAGCCGCCATTGACCAATAACAGGGTGTCTGGTAGGACTGCCATGTTTACCATTGTCTCCAGATAGTTGTAGTGGTGCTCCTGGGTCTTGGCAGGTTATCGGTAGCAGCTCACAGTTTGCATTGCAGTCGTGGCTGATGTTAGCTGCACATGGATGATGACAGAGGTATCATGTTGCCCCACTAACTTGGAGGTGTAGGTATCCCCGATGAATATGGATACACCCCCTCCATATCTGTGCCAGTCCATGTGGGGCTGAAATGTGTGTTATGGGTTGTAGTTTGGTAGTGCCTGTGTGCTCACAGGAGCCTTATACAGGTCCCAGTCACAGAACAGATGTAGATGTTGTCCATACTGAGGGGTGCTGTGAGTGCGTGCATGTTGTGAGTACTACCCCTGGTGTTGAGTAGCCTAACCCTAATTGGTTCCGCTATTGTGCAGTTCATGGAGGTGAAATTCACTCTGAGACCTGCCTAAAAACGACACCATGGGGGTGACAATAGCCTTGCCCAGCATTCCAAAGCCTTAGCCTGACACATGCAAGTTGGTATGGCATTGTTACAGGCATGTATCCCATCTGTGCTTGTGTCCCATCTTTCTTGTAGGTAACCTACTGGTAAGCAATACAAAGCCTGAAACCTATACATGTCCACTAGCTTCCAAGATAGGCTTTTGGAGTGATTATGTATCGGTAGTCTGTATGCTATTGCTGTACTTAACTGTTGTCTGACTACCTGGTGATTTTACACTGTATATTGTGATCAGAAAACTCTGTATAATCACATATGATGTTGGAGATGGCCTGCACTGTAGAGGTTCACAGTTAGGTAGTAGGCTATCTGCCCAAGGGCATTTAGAAGCATAGCTACAGTGTGGTGGCTTTACCTGCACCATTGATGAAGTAACTGAGTCTCTGTCAAGCATAGCCAATGAAGTGATTCCAGGCAGAGTTGCTGGAAGCTGTTGAAGACTGGGGTGCTGTAGGGAGATAGGGGACATACTGATCTCAAAATGGCACGTTAACATGACAACCCAACAGCATTCATTTTCCCCAACAGGTCTTGCAGCTATAAAACTGGAGTGGCTCCCCCACACCCTGGCTGTATGTTTCTGGGATACATGATCTCAGGGGTGTGTATACTGTTGGCTAGTCAGGCCAGTCACATATCAAGGTTTCCCCTGAAGTGTGTCAGTGAGGGGCTATGCCAAATGTAGTTAGGATGTTAATGTATAGTCTCTCAATTCATGTGTTATGTCGGTATTTCAAGAAGCTCACTGGGTGTGGGTGACTTCGCTGTTGTGTAACCAAGCTTACACATAGGATTCATGGACATAGGAAATAGGCAGAAGGAACGTTAATGTCAATAGTGTCATGGCTACGGCATTTGCATAATATCCGTGCAGTCCTGGTTCAAATCCCAATAAAATCAGAGATGATTTACATGTTACATAGTATACCTTAACCACAGCTTGCATATATATAGGTAGTATTCCACAGAATAATAAACATTTGGAACACATCATGTAAAACATAGCTTCATGTCAGGCTGTGTACACACTGAATGGTGCACATCAACAGGTATCACAACCCACAAAGGGGGAGACACCACTGATAATGGGAAGTACTGCACTACTACCCTGCTGAGTCAGGTCTGAAAGACCATGAATCTTGATCAACTTATTTGATGTCAGCAGTACAGATGTAGATGACAGTAAGGTTGATTTCACACTGCATATCATAACCTTTCCAGGTCATAGTACATCATCACCCATACTGTGTTCCACCTACACTCAGTATACTAGATGTACATTCCTATGTCACAGGAGTGTTTTGCAATGGGACTGCTGGCAGAACCAACACTACAGAAGGTGTCTGAATAATACATGCACATCACACCAATGCCAGCTACAGTAAGACAAGGTTAGTTCATTGTACTCCCCCTCATTATAGTCTATACCACACAGACTAAAAGAAGGCATCTGCCTATTAAAGTATGCAAATGACTATGACCTAGGAGCAATAGCTGACTCAGAGTGTTGTGGACAACATACAGAATGGGGTTTGTGGGTGAGGTGTGTGACATATGGCCACAATCTGACAGCTACATATTGCATTGTTACCCCTATGCTAATAACTCTGTACCCATGAACTACCACCTAGGCAGTGGTCAACATAATGGACACTGTGTGTAAGGGATGCAGCTGAGCAGTTGTCCTTTCCTGTGATAGTTACGTCACCACACCTGTCAGGTAGTCATATGTGGCAACCCTAATCATGACAGGGTGCTATCCATGAATATAGAGATCATTGTCCAGCCATACTCAACACTCAAGTGACCCATATCAGATCACATATTTCCTTTAAGGGGTATTGGCTATGTTCAGATGGTCTACACCAGCCTTCCCAATCCCCATCTCCACTATGTAGCATGATGCCTACCCTGAATAAAGCCATGTCCAACCTAGTGATGTTGGACATGTTACACGTACACATCCTGATCTCAAACACATACTTCGTGGACATCCACCTTCCTAGTACTAGGTTAACCACATGCTGGACAGATCCTTGTCCCATACACTTTACATACTCCTGCCATACTATGCATTTCTGTCCAGCAAAGCTGCACATTGCCCTCCTCTCAGACATTGTGTGATGACCACATGGTAAATGTATCATTAACCCTGTGGATCAGTTATGTGGCACTGGTTCACCTGGCCCCAGAAACCTGCTTGTCGGCTACAGCTAGGTAACCTTTCATCCTAGATTCATACATGGCCCAGGGCATATAGCCTACTAGATGACTTTGACTGTACATGCTATAGTTGATATCCATCCCTGCAAATACCATCTGGCTAGCCAGTGTCCCATGTATATCACATGTGCAACACAGGTGATACATGGCAGGATGTTGAACTGCTGTACAGTGCCATGTAGATGTATATGACAAAACACATACATGTAAAACCTTCCATGACCAAGTCTGCAGGGTCACAGGTCATGTCCGTTAAGGCAGTGTAAATCTTTATATGTGACATATACACAGCATCAAGGTTGACTGCATTAATGTGGACACATCCAGCCCGGTGCTGATGGGTAAGAACACCAGTACAGGCAAACAGACATGCCCACATCAAGACAGCATCCACATGGAGTATGAGCAATGTAATCAGGTGATACACACACACACACACATATATGGTGATAATATCCAATCTCCATTGAGTGTCAAATGTGTGTGACACAAACATATCAGTGGTATCAGTGTCATGTAGATTTGCAAAGACAACTATGTCATTGTAATAAATGTGATACACATGTATGTTCAGCTGTAGCTCTGTACATCTCTGTGAGTTACTGTGACCTGTCTCCATAATTATGTCTTCCAGGTATGCCACATGCAAGGCTACCACCTTATACCCACTTGGAGGATGAGGCCCTCATCCCATACCTACATGACAGTCATGATGTCCTGTTCAGCCATGGTCCACAGGATGCACAGCAGTGGGATGCCTTGGGACAGGAACTTCACAGGAGGGTTAATGATGTGGGTGGCCACAACCACATATACCAGCAGGTGTGCAGACACTGTAAGACCTCATTAGATGGGAGAAACAGCGTGCGAATGCAATTGTTAGGGAACAAGGTGCAACAGGTGGTGGGCCACCAACCCAGCCCCCACTCACACATACCGAGGAGCTAGTGGCCAACCTGGGGACACCTGCAGAACAACATCCACAAGCCTTAGCCGATATCGTGGAGGTGGGTGTCTCTCAACCACTGAGCCCTGAGTTACCTGGTAAGTCACTACTGCACATATAACAACTATATTCCATATAGTTACATGTGTCACAGTACAATATGTAATGTAACATCATATGCAAGGTATGTATACACACATGCTGCATACTATAGTATGCTACTCTGTGTATGCACACATGTGCATACTCCATAGTATAGCCTATTGTTCTGGCATATGTGTTAACATGCACATTGCACCCTGTAGCTATCATACAGGCATGGATAATGATCATAGTGCTATGTTACTCCTATTTAGGTACCTCTGGTGTTCTGCTGCGACAGCAGCCCGTTGCAGGTGAGACTGTTATTATTTATCAGGCATGTTAATGCACAGATATATCTGCCATGTAGCCATTTACCACATGTACACGTAATGTATGGTCCTGTCACAATATACAGGTTGGACCTGCAATGCATCACAATGGCTACCCATGTGCAATACTTGCAAACTATGTGAAACACCGACATGATACCTCACAAACTGTCATTGCCAGATGTGTGTACAGCTGTGCATACAATGGTGGAGGTGCTGTTCACTGTAGGAACATGTACTACAGATCAGAACTACACATGTGGGGAATACAAACAGTACTACACAGTGAGCTGGAGTATGGGCAGCCCACAGGATTCACCGGTGTGGATCATACCCTTGCTATGAATGTCACAGAATATGATGTGCTATCTGACATGTCCATGACATCTAGTGGGCTGGCTGCAACACTGCCTAACTATCCTGAAAAAACATATCCCACATACCAAACATACCATCCTTTGTCTGCATAACCCTGTCGTCAGTCAAGCATATGACATCTATGGGTGTATGTCATATGGGACAACACAGACATGTGAAATAGATGTCCATCACAATCATTTGGCCAACACATGTACACACATGGCCATGGAGGATGGTGAGAGACATGAAGCAACACACACACAGTAGACGTGATGTGCTTGTGTGTACACCCTGTCGTACATTGGCTCCACATGGTCCAACTATGGCCTTTGTGTGATGGTTATATTGCAGATATGGAACACTAGACATCCTACAGGCCTGTGCACATCTTGTGTAGGCGTGACATCAATCTACCACATAAGATGTGTTGAACATCTTCAGTGTGTCATGACATGACAGCAGTCACCTGTACAGTATCCACATACATACACAGACAACCACATCAGCCCACAGATGCAGTACATTCCCCTTGCTGGTGTCGGACATCAGTGTCATCCTTGCTTCTCATGTGTGTGTGTGTGTGTGTGTGTGTGTGTGTGTGTGTGTGTGTGTGTGGTACACAGATGTCATGTGGGACATGGAGTACTGACAAGTTTGCCATGTCTGGCCATAGTTGCCAGGCAGCAGCAATATGGTTACAGATGTGCAGGGGTGTCATCCATATACCCTTCAGTGACCTATGTCACACATTCCACATCACAGTGTAGTGTGTATACACCTGAGTGATGTGGGTCACATTCCACAGTATATATGTATTATATCTGAACACAGTCATGGCTATGAACTGTGTCTGTAACTCACACTGTATTGCAATAGAGACACCTCAGGATTCCCTGCAATGGCCATGCACATAAGCAAAATGTGCAGTATATCTGTAGGGCAGACAGACAACACTGCATTGGGACACCATTACGCCACTGTATATTTGACAGGACACCATTGTGTTAAACATGTATGCATGTCAATGCACACATCAGCAGATCACATGTCATACTACATGTGATTGTCAAGGCTATATGCCACACATTAGGCACGTGTACTGTTAACCTGTGCTGGTCTACATGGTGTAACACAGGGATGTATGATAACTACTACTATGATTGTGTAATTTGCATGCCTACTGCTATGACACATGCATGCTGTTGTGTGCAACCCAGGGATGTATGATAACTACCACTATTATTGTCTGAGCTGCATGCCGTCTGCCGTATCACATGCATGTTGCATGCCTTCTGTCATATCACATGCATGTTGGGTGCCATAGTGTGTGTCTGTGTGTGTGTCTGTGTGTGTGTGTCTGTGTGTGTATCTGTGTCAATTGTATTGATTGTAATGTACAGTTCTTGTCTGCTCCTCACAGGTGATGTAGGTGCATTCACCTCCTGTGGTCCATCTGATGTTAGTGTCCCCACAGACTCTAGCAGTGATGATGAATGCATGATTGAGGCACAGGCAGGGTTGTCATGGGCTGAATCTGTGCCATTGGTTGCCATTCCACCTATATCCCCCTCATCCTCACACACCGTTCTCATACCTACACATACCCCATCACCAGTGGCCTAGAGGAAGGACAGTTGGCGTGTGGTAGCTTGGAACAGGAAAGTGTGGGGGCTATGGAAGGTGTGCCTGCACCCCATGGTGTCAGCCAACTGACTGGTGATGCCCCACACAGGCACGTGGCCAGTGCTGCTCACAGGAGGACCTCTGGTCAACATGCCCATGCAAGACAGAGCACAGCAGCTGGTGTCACCAGACGCATGTTTTAGGCTGTAATGGAGGCACAGGCACGTGCTGAATGGCACAACAAAGAAGATCAGAGGCTTCAGAGGGCTGCTGTCTGTTCTTTAAACAACAACATCCAGGCAATTATAAATGATCAACAGCAGATTGCTGAAGCTTTGGATATACGATTGGGTGACATGGTTGGAGTCCTTGACCGTGGCATGACAATCCACGAGCGTGAGCTGTCTATGTTGGAACATCTGGTAGGAGTGAGGCATCAGGTACTTGGACGTAGGCCTGCTACATCACCTGTTTTAGGTCTACGTGAATGAGCTACCTCACATGCCCACTCCCATAGTGGCGGTAGCAGCAGCAGTGCAGCTGGTGCTGTGCTGTCCACACCACAACACAGCAGGCCACATGCACGTGGCCCTGGATGGTCCCAACAGGGATACGGTTCCAGTGGACATGAGTAATCAGACAGTACCCAATCTGCACCTCTGCCTGGTAGTGCCTGTGCAACCCCTGGCAGGCACAGATCACGTGGCCATGGCTGGACACCGTGAACTGTAAAACCTGGCCTGTACAGTCTGCAGCTGTCAATAATACCCCTGTGTAGGCCAGACACATGCCAGAACTGTGTGCATACATACACGCACACACCGGAAGGGCACCGCAACACAAACATGCATAACATCCACACATGCCCAATTAGATCAAAGGCCCTAACACAGACACACAATGTCATCCAATGGTGCAGCCTAGGCCTCTGGCAAACATTATCACCCTGTACATATGATGATGCCTGTGCCACATACCTGTCATCCACACCATTGGTGCAGGGACATGCTCATATGGTCTGATGCACATGGAGAACCGACTAGAAAGATAAGTGTAGATTACAATTGTTGTGTACTGTTGACAGGCAGCAGACATACCATGTAGTACAGGTTTACAATGCATTTTGTACTGTTAACAGTATGTGTCTTGTGTAACAGCAGTAACTGCATGTTGGTCATGATGTTCTGCTTTCCTCCTTCAGGTCTAATTGCATGTGCTGGTGGATGTCAGTGTTTGCAGTCAGTGTCCCATATGTAAATGTGGACTACTCATAGGTATGTATGAAAATACCAGCATGAACCTTGTACTTCTACATCATAGTTAGAATGTCCCACATTCCAAACACATCTACTGATCCAAGAGCATGATAGCTGTGTATTAAGCTACTGTGGTACAGATGTGACATCCATACTAGGTGACATCACAGGTACAGTTACATGGAGTGCTGAGGTAAAAGAGCGGTCTAGCTGATGACAAGGGTAGAGGCCAGTGGGAAGTGTGATGCCTCATTGGGAAGCAGTAATACACGTTCCCATGACAAGATGCGAACACACAACTGCACCCACACACTCAGGTATTGACACTCATGTATTCAGTAGCACAGTAACACACCCACACACTCACGGATTCACTGACACAGTAACACACACTCACACACACAGTTGCTAGTGTTGAGGTGAGGACCCCTGCCTATGTGCAAATCATCATTACAGTACTGTGCACCTACATGACGTGCCACAGAGAATATGCATGTACAGGTAGTCAGTATGACCTAAGATCGGGGACATCAACATGAATAGTAGATTGCATCGCCTGGATGGGGGGAGGGGTCTTATCAGTTCACTATGGTAACATACATCCTCACTCCAGGGACCAGACAGCCATACATACACACACACACACACACACACACACACACACACACACACACACACACACACACACACACACAGACATATACACACTGTGGCATTCACTATTGAATACACCTATGTCACGCACATACAGATACCTCACATGTGTGAGGTACACACCCCTGCCTATGTCCTGTTTTCTACATTGCAGTCTATACAGATGTCTACAATAGTGTACAGGAGTGTGAGTAACAACTGAGATGTATTCCCCACCATAAGTGACATATATGGACACACACGCAACCACACATGCCAGTACTGTGAATCAAACACCTGCCTATCTCATGATATGTATGACAGACTTACAGCAGTATTGCATGCATTACAAATTGTACTGATGCTTCCTTTGGCAACTGTGCTGATATATGCACACGGGAGGTCTTAGCTGTTACAGGTGTCAAGTGATTTACCTTCGGTGTCACCCTGACCATTGTCTATGTTGTGTGTGATGCCCTTCAATTAACAAAACCATAGCTTAACGGTTACACAGATTATTGTAGGACTACTTGGGACACACCTGTGAGCTGTCCTCAGCAAACATCCATCTACAAAGATGCCCCACCACTTAGTTATATCCACACATCTGTCCATACCTGAGGTACATCTTTCAGTACTTTCAGCATATCACCATATACAGTTGGCAATGTTGAGGCTGCATTGCAACTACATAATGTACTAAGACACATGTCACCTGCATACATCAGCAACTGCACACACATGGTATCTGAATGCACACCACTACATGTACATGTGTGTAGGTCCTATAATCCTGTCATTTGGGCATGTTTGTAGGCACTGCAATTGGTGGACATGTGTTATGACATACATGACACATGGACTGTTGTATGATATGATAGGTGTAATGGGTGACTAGTACAAAGGGAATGTTACCTCTGTCAACACTGATATCACACCTTATGTACTGTTAGCATTCAGCAGCCATGGACCTACATTCCATGTGCATGTGTGTAATGGTTGTAGCCACCTGTCTGCACAAAGGACAACAACAGCTATGCTGTTTACATATATGTTGTATGTGTGTGGCATGTACATATCCAGGGCAGGTACATGTATGTCATATCCAAACATGAGGGTGTTTACTGGAGTACAGCAACAGTCATCTGTTCATGCTGTAAATAACTGAGGGCCCCTTGTATGTGTACATCTGACCTGGTTACAAACAGTGGTAGCATTGCATTGCATAACACATGATGCAACTGTGTCAGTACATAGGTACTCTTCACAGTTGATGTAAAGCTAGGTACAGTCCACCTGTCAAAGGTCACATGGTGTTGTACTATTATATGTCATACCACATGTATGGATGTGTGTTGGTGGTCCAAGGGCATGGTGGTGTCTGAGGGTTACATCCTAGAATGCAGCTTTTGACACTGTGTCCTGCACCTGACTCATCTATGATGCCTTTTGTGGGAGTACTGGTCAGTACATGTGAGTGGCCTTTATGTATGTGGGGACACCACCACCTGGAGTGGTCTGTACCTGTGTTATGGCCCACATGTCTGGTTCTGAGGTATATGGTACTAGTGCTATTGTGCACTACAGAGCCTTCAGCCAGGTGTTCCTCACTGCGCAGATGTTAGTACTCCCCATTGTTGGATCTACAGTGAGCAGCTATGATTACAGATGCTACACATCTAACACTGGTTAGCATAAGCATACAATGCAGTTGTCCTCTAGGTATCAAGGTGTTGTCCTGTGTTTAGGACATTTGCCTTGGAATGGCACTGTATGTGCGAATGTGACTTAGGTATTATCCCCACTCCCTTGAATCATGGATGCATGTGATATGTGACAAAGGCTTGTCTACTTTCAGTCATGTCATCCCAGAATGACAAACACTGGACAACCTCATAATTACAGCAGGACATTGGCTCATTGTGTTGGTCAAGCAGTTGCCACTCCTAGCAAGACATCACTGAGAGTGGAAGTATTGTGCTTGGTATAGAATGGTACATCTAAAGTGACGGACAGCAGCAGACATTGTGTATAAGACCATTGTCGGATATATGTAGTGCAGCGTTCCTGCTAGCAATGACAACTACTAACACCAGAGTCCATTACAATGTGTTCTTTATGTCTAACTGTAATAGCATGGCCACTGTGGCCTTCTGAGTTTAGAATCAGAGTGCATCCCAGACAGCCCTGAGCTACTAAGTGTATGAACATGCCCAGTATAACCTTGTGTAGATTGACACGTAGTGCATTCTGAACAGCCCTGTGCTACTAAGTGTGTGAGCATGCCCAGTGACACCTTATGTCAGTTATGTGCCTCTACGTGTATGGGCAAGGCCATTATAACCCTGTATAGTGATAGTAGTCATCCATTCCACAGATGGGCATACTCCAGGTCAGGATGGATCCCTACTTTAAACACACAGGTTCACAGGCATGCACATCTTAACTGGCAGCATCCCTATTGATGTCCACATTCCTAGAACGTCATAATGACAGCCCTGAAATGTGTAGTCTGAGTGGTGCAAATCATAACTATGTAGTATTGTAATAATGATCTGTAGATAAGCAGGTGTTCTGTTCCCACCACTAGTGTGTGTTTGTGTGTGTTTGTCTCCATCTGCCTGAGGACTGAATAATGCTTTTAGACTGCTCACACTCCATACAATTCCTATACCCACCTTTGGCAAGGCTGATGATGTCACCCACCTAGAAATTCACCACTGGGAGTGCTGTGACACAGTAATCGTAGTACCACGTTCTGTAACTGTGTAATGCTGTAGTGTGATAAAGTAGTTAGGTCAGTGTTCTAATTCCAGACTTGCCAAGTGTGTGTTTGTATGTGTTTGTCCCCATCTGCCTGAAGACTGAATAATGCTTTTAGACTGCTCACACTCCATACAATTCCTATACCCACTTTTGGCATGGCTGATGATGTCACCCACCTAGAAATACACCTCTGGGGCACTGTGACCCAGTAATCTTGGTAGCGCATTCTGTAACTGTGTAATGCTGTAGTGTGATAAAGTAGTAAGGTCAGTGTTCTAATCCCAGACTAGCCAAGTGTGTGTTTGTCTCCATCTGCCTGAGGACTGAATAATGCTTTTAGACTGCTCACACTCCATACAATTCCTATACCCACCTTTGGCAAGGCTGATGATGTCACCCACCTAGAAATACACCTCTGGGAGTGGTGTGACCAAGTAATCTCAGTAGCGCGTTCTGTAACTGCGTAATGCTGTAGTGCGATAAAGTAGTTAGGTGAGTGTTATAATCCGCAACTTGCCAAGTGTGTGTTTGTGTGTGTTTGTCTCCATCTGCCTGAGAACCGAATAATGCTTTTAGACTGCTCACACTCCATACAATTCCTATACCCACCTTTGGCTAGGCTGATGATGTCACCCACCTAGAAATACACCTGTGGGAGTGCTGTGACCAAGTAATCTCGGTAGCACATTCTGTAACTGCATAATGCTGTTGCGTGATAAAGTAGTTAGGTCGATGTTCTAATTCCCAGACTTGCTAACTGTGTGTGTGTGTGTGTGTGTGTGTGTGTGTGTGTGTGTGTGTGTGTGTGTGTGTGTGTGTGTGTGTGTGTGTCTGCCTGCCTGGGTGAGACAAGTACAGTGCTTTGTAGCGTATGCACTCTCTGTACAAATCACATGACCACCTTTGTCAATCCTGCTGTTGTCACCCACCTAGGTATACACCTGTAGGTGTGCTGTAACCCAGTATTCACCGTAGTGCATGCCCTAAAAGCGTATTGCTGCAGTGTGATATGGTAGGAAGGGGTTCGTATACAGGGCATGGTAAGTGTGTGTGTTTGGCTGTTTGAGCCTGTGTAGAGGTGGCTGTGAGTGTCTAACCACTGGACATGTTGGGGAGCAGATTTTGTAGTTTTCCTATATGGTGTCCGTCTTATGACACATTGGCCACTTCACGAGGACTACAGCTGTCAGTCAGCCACGGGACTGTGTTGGCAAGCCATAAACCTACAGCAGCAAAAGGCTTGGTGAATAAAGTATGCAACCCTACTAGTACTTGGTATATGTCCTGCACCCATGTGCCATACACAAACACACTTGCCTAGGATATCCCGCTATGTTGCTAGTACCATGCACACTGATCACAGAAAGTAGGCATGGTGTGAATGCAGTGGGCTGCAGAGGACATGGCACCCTGTACAGTGGTACAATAGGCACATATTTATGGACATTGTGCCTTCACTATGTTCCCCACTGGATGCCTGCAACATATGTGGTGCCATCAAATGTGATCCACAGAAGCCATACAATGCCATACACATGCGCCCTGTATGGACCAATGCCACTGACACCAGGGAATACCAGTATCATACTATCAATGCAGGTGCAGGGTCAACCTACTCACTATAAGCAGGTTCCGTCACACCAGGCCAGTATTGGCATATCGGGGGATAACAGTCTGTGTGCACAGCATGTGCTTGCCAAACCAGGTACACCTGTACATGTTACTGTACAGTCTTGTTGGACATGCACATCCCAGGCAATGTCCATGTGAAGGACTGTCAAACACAGACATGGCATTCATTGCAAAGTTATGGCCATACACATTCATAACCAGGATATCAGGGCAGATCATGCAGTACCCATGTGTGTGGGACATTGCAGACACTACACCCCTGTACCACACTGCACACCATTGTCGGGTGATGTTATGCCAAGGATTACCCCTCACCCAGCCTTGTACAGCCAACTTGCACAGCCAACCACTACACACCCATGAAGCAATGCATACATGCATGTCAGTACTGGCACCTTTTGTCTGCGTGTGGGTTATGATGCTCCCAACCACAGTCACTCCCAGTATAACCCTCATTGGCATACCAACAGATGTCAAACACTTTCACATGGCCTAGCCCATAGAACCTCCAGATATCCTCTGTGGTGCATGTAGTCCTGTGCATTACTGCAGTGTGGCAAACTAAGTAGTTAGGTTGTGTATTTGTGGCCCTGGCAAAGAGTGTCAATGTGAGTCCATTAGACAGTGTGGTTCTGGTGACAATGGCATCCGTTCACGTGGACAGCCATGTGTGCCACACCTAACGTATGTCTACTATATCTCTGTTGCAGATGTCTCTCACCTACACACATATATGTTCTTACAGCACAGCAACATGTTGGCTTTGTGGCACATGTACTAACATCATGCACATGTAATAGTAATGACTAGTCAGTCAGGGGTTTGACCCCTGTACTGTTAGTCATGTGGCAGGCAATGCTTAGGGTTACGTCTCCAAGCCCTTCTCTGGTGTACTTTGCCTGTCACACCCACATACTCTCTGGTGGATGTGGAAGTGTACACCTGCTCAGCAGCAGCATGTGTATTGTAAGTAATGGACATGATCAGATGGTGGCCTCTGCACCTATTGCAGTCTTCCTCTAGCTGATTGCATGTGGAACAGCTGTGATGGTGTTCCCATAGCCATTTGCATGATAAACACAGTACACTATCTAGGAAAAACATGCTGGTATTTGGCCATGACAGTCGCTGTGAGTGGTACCTGGATGTGGTGTTCTGAAACAGCATCACAGATGATATCTGGATGTACCTCAAACATCATACACAGTGGGAAATAGCCTAAAGACAGGAGGGTGATGTGCCACACATGACTACAGCATGTAAAGTGTAGCTATGCTGCATTGAAACTACTGTCTGTTTAACATGTTGTGTGTAGTAATGGTTATTCTGCATGTTTTAATACAGACATGACAGTACTCTGTTCATGAGGGACCCCCATCTGTAGGGCCATCTGTGAACTGGTCAGTGTGTGGAACCATTTGTTTCCCTGTGTTACACACTGATCACATCTGTGCACAGCAGGAGCATAGTGTGAGGATTGCAGACAGTACATGATGATAGGGATGTGTTACTGCCATTGCATTCCTGACAGGACATATGTCACATGAAACAGTGGTATGACAGACACTGTCTGGGGTTCCCAGTGACAAGCCAATAATGGGCAACTGTTCATAGCTGCAGTCACACGTCTACTACACATTGTACAGATGGCATGCAGTATATATGCGTGTGTTGTGCTCCCTCTGCAAATGTATACCATCTGTTGTGTTGGGTTGATGGTGATATCTCTGTATACTGTTGTAGGTAATCCTGTATGCTGTTGTCTATCACTAAGCCATATGTGGGTTTAAACTGCAACACCATAGGCTGAATGGTTTGGGAGGTCCCGGCAGAACCTCCTGTCCCACTTCAGCTGACCATGGCACCGGGCACCAGCACATCTGGGGCCCAGCCTTGGACATCAACCTCTGTTGGCTCTGCACCACCTTCTGGTCATACCACCACTGAGGATGGGGCATGTCCCCCCTGGGAGCAGGACCAGACAGGTACATGTCTGCTGTCGTGCGGTCCTGGACGTGTTGCGTTGGGGGCTCACTAAGGGGTTCCGAAGCCAGATACGCAAGCTCAAGGGTGAAGTGTCACATTTACAGGGTGACGCTGCCCCTCCTGGACAGCCCTCAGCACTGCCTCCTTTGCAGCTGTTTAGATGCAGTGGCGGCTGCCCATGGCTGGGGACCTCCGTTCCACTGTTCCCATGGGCTTGTGAATGCCGAACACCCATCCCCGTCCGAGGTGTATCCTCCCACATGTGTCATATACTGACCCTGTATGCTGTCTTGTCTGTGATCCTACCCTACCTATGTTCCACAGCCATACCTACTCTCCTTCCCCCACATCCGACCCTCACCCTACGGAAACATAAGGCCAATCGGCAACTAGGGCAACATCTGCCATATACATAGCTGTCCATTTCACACACGTGCCCACTGGACACATGTAACCCTTGTAATATGCATCACAACATACTCCTGTTATCCTCGC